>NC_052147.1:5522636-5704035 GCF_902713615.1 Scyliorhinus canicula
TCTCCGAGGTCATTAGGGACCCGGGGGGGGGGGGTGTCTCCGAGGTCATTAGGGACCCGGGGGGGGTCTCCGAGGTCATTAGGGACCCGGGGGGGGGGGGGGGTCTCCGAGGTCATTGGGGACCTGGGGGGTCTCCGAGGTCATTGGGGACCCGGGGGGGGGGGGGGGGGGGGGGTCTCCGAGGTCAGTGGGGACCCGGGTGGTGGGGTCTCCGAGGTGGCGAGGGGGAGTCCAGGGAGACCCCATGGTGCCTGGGTGGCACTGGCAGGCTGGTAGGGGCACTGACAGGGTGACCTTATGAACTGGGGTAAGGAGGAGGAACAATGGGTGTTTGACAGGTCAGTTGGGGCTGAGCTTGTTAGTGCAGGAAAGGGTAAGGGTAGCTTGGCCTCCCTCGGCGGGGTCAGAAACAATGGCCGGGATCCTCCGGTGCCTTCACCAAAATCGTATTCGGCGATCGGGCGGAGAGTCCCCGTTTGTGACCACATCAGGACCGGCGCTGTTTTTCAGACGCTCCGCCCCCTCATCTAGGAGCGCGGCGCACGCTATTGCGACGGTGTCAGTGCGTCGCTTTGAGACCCTCCCCCTATGCTCCGCCCCCGATGGGTCGGTTTCACGGCCGCGCGGGTGGCGTGTGGTCTGTGTTTTTGTAAACCGTGCATGGTGGCTGCGGACTGTGTCCCGCGCTGCCACAGTCGGGGGGGGGGGGGGGGGCCGTGCTGCTGGAAGGGGGGGGGGCTTCGGCAAGGGCTGGGGGGCTGGTGGGGAGTGGCCTAGGGGTGGTGAGGGGGAGTCCAGGGGGACCCCATTTGGCCAGCCATGTCCGCGCGTGGCCGGCGCCGTGTTGTACAACGCGACCCCTGTAGGTCATCGCCGTGAGCATGCGAGGTCACGGACCCGGCAATTCTCCAGCCGTTTATGTCGGGAACGCCGGACGCTTTACTGGGTGGATCCGACTTTTTCATTGTAAAACTGGACACTTCCTCCGGACACAGCCTGAAAATCGGAGAATCCAGCCCAAAGAGTCCCATTTGATAGCGGGCCCGTTCTCAGGCTGCAAGCGCGAGAAACTCCCCGTTAAACACGCCCAAAACGGGATTCTGCTCTTTCTCGTTAATCGGGCTCGAGATCACTGAGCTGTCTCTGTCAGGTTAACTCCTGGCTTCAGGATTAAAATCTCCTGGTAGCACTGGTTGAGTATTCCAGTGTGGAATGGTGGTAATGGGAGACCGACATCAAATTCAGGATCCCAAAGACATTTCTACCACATACAGGGAAATAGATAAATCAATTCAAACAGCTGGAAACCTCTCAGACTCAACAAAGCTTGGCGGTTAACTGTCAGTCACCGTCAACTGGTACATTCTCCATGGCAACACCGCCACCAATCAGAGTCCGCTTGTCAATCAATTAGCACTCTCTCCCCATACAGTATAAATTGTTGTTTGCCCCTTACACTGGTATGCTTGCAAAGTGTTTTGATGGGTGCTGGACAAATTGCTTCAATGTCTCTTCTTTTCTCAGCAATATTTATTCAATCGAATTTAAATTCTCCCAGCTGCTGCAGTGAGATGAGAACTTGTGTTTCCAGAGAATTAGCCCCAGCCTCTAGATTACTGGTCCAGTAACAAAACCAATATACACCTGTCCCCCATGGCTAATGACTCAGTTGTGAGCTGCTTTGGAAGACCAATGGAATCTGGTTTGGAGAACATTCTTTGTTTCGCAAAAGGATGGTGAGTACGGCTTGCTCCGATCGTTTGTCAGAAGCTATCGTTTCGTACTCTCAAAGTGTAAACAGGGTTTAGAGGAACAATAGAGGTCTCTGTTTGTGATGTAGCTGGACAGAATGCCATGCTTCGCCCTGAATGATTGGATGGTAAGTGGTAGGTCCTTGACGATGGCCCATGTCCCATCCCAGCCTTCACCCCCTGATGGGGAACTGCGCTCTCTTCTAGTTTGGCAAGTTGAAGCAGGATTCTGAGACCAGGGGAGCTCCTCATGGTGATCACTCAGGATAAGGCTGCCAACCCGCCAGGATTGGCCTGGAGTTTTCAAGAACTGGAGATCGATCTAATGGTTGGAACGTTGGGGCAAGAAGTCATGTGATGGAACCCCCAGGATTGCCCCACTTACACTTAATCACAATCAGCAACTCTAATTCACAATCAAGGAAAAGTTGGTTATTTTGCCGCTGATGAACTGCCGGTGTGGACAGGGAATTATATTTTGGGTTACAATTACCTCAGGTGGGACGGCACGGTGGCGCAGTGGTTAGCACTGCTGCCTCACGGCGCCGAGGACCCGGGTTTGATCCTGGCTCTGGGTCACTGTCCGTGTGGAGTTTGCGCATTCTCCCCGTGACTGCGTGGGTTTCGCCCCCACAACCCAAAGATGTGCAGGATAGGTGGATTGGATACTCTAAATTGCCCCTTTTTACACAGAGGGTGGTGGGTGCCTGGAACTCGCTGCCGGGGGAGGTGGTGGAAGCAGGGACGATAGTGACATTTAAGGGGCATCTTGACAAATACATGAATAGGATGGGAATAGAGGGATACGGACCCCGGAAGTGTAGAAGATTAGACGGGCAGCATGGTCGGCACAGGCTCGGAGGGCCGAAGGGCCTGTTCCTGTGCTGTACTTTCCTTTGTTCTTTGTTCTTTCTTAATTGGGAAAAAAAATATCACCTCAGGTGAATGTTGAGGAAGGAGGGGGATGATGACGAGGGATGGGGTTGATCCCGGTTGGTGAGTGTTGGGGAAGGAGGGGGGATGATGACGAGGGATGGGGTTGATCCCGGTTGGTGAGTGTTGGGGAAGGAGGGGGGATGATGACGAGGGATGGGGTTGATCCCGGTTGGTGAGTGTTGAGGAAGGAGGGGGATGATGACGAGGGATGGGGTTGATCCCGGTTGGTGAGTGTTGGGGAAGGAGGGGGATGATGACGAGGGATGGGGTTGATCCCGGTTGGTGAATGTTGGGGAAGGAGGGGGGATGATGACGAGGGATGGGGTTGATCCCGGTTGGTGAGTGTTGGGGAAGGAGGGGGGATGATGACGAGGGATGGGGTTGATCCCGGTTGGTGAGTGTTGAGGAAGGAGGGGGATGATGACGAGGGATGGGGTTGATCCCGGTTGGTGAGTGTTGGGGAAGGAGGGGGATGATGACGAGGGATGGGGTTGATCCCGGTTGGTGAGTGTTGGGGAAGGAGGGGGGATGATGACGAGGGATGGGGTTGATCCCGGTTGGTGAGTGTTGGGGAAGGAGGGGGGATGATGACGAGGGATGGGGTTGATCCCGGTTGGTGAGTGTTGAGGAAGGAAGGGGATGATGACGAGGGATGGGGTTGATCCCGGTTGGTGAGTGTTGAGGAAGGAGGGGGATGATGACGAGGGATGGGGTTGATCCCGGTTGGTGAGTGTTGGGGAAGGAGGGGGATGATGACGAGGGATGGGGTTGATCCCGGTTGGTGAGTGTTGGGGAAGGAGGGGGATGATGACGAGGGATGGGGTTGATCCCGGTTGGTGAGTGTTGAGGAAGGGGGGGGATGATGATGAGGGATGGGGTTGATCCCGGTTGGTGAGTGTTGGGGAAGGAGGGGGATGATGACGAGGGATGGGGTTGATCCCGGTTGGTGAGTGTTGAGGAAGGAGGGGGATGATGACGAGGGATGGGGTTGATCCCGGTTGGTGAGTGTTGGGGAAGGAGGGGGATGATGACGAGGGATGGGGTTGATCCCGGTTGGTGAGTGTTGAGGAAGGAGGGGGATGATGATGAGGGATGGGGTTGATCCCGGTTGGTGAGTGTTGGGGAAGGAGGGGGGATGATGACGAGGGATGGGGTTGATCCCGGTTGGTGAGTGTTGAGGAAGGAGGGGGATGATGACGAGGGATGGGGTTGATCCCGGTTGGTCAGTGTTGGGGAAGGAGGGGGATGATGACGAGGGATGGGGTTGATCCCGGATGGTGAGTGTTGGGGAAGGAGGGGGATGATGACGAGGGATGGGGTTGATCCCGGTTGGTCAGTGTTGGGGAAGGAGGGGGATGATGAGGAGGGATGGGGTTGATCCCGGTTGGTCAGTGTTGGGGAAGGAGGGGGATGATGATGAGGGATGGGGTTGATCCCGGTTGGTGAGTGTTGGGGAAGGAGGGGGATGATGATGAGGGATGGGGTTGATCCTGGTTGGTGAGTGTTGGGGAAGGAGGGGGATGATGATGAGGGATGGGGTTGATCCCGGTTGGTGAGTGTTGGGGAAGGAGGGGGTTGATGACGAGGGATGGGGTTGATCCCGGTTGGTGAGTGTTGGGGAAGGAGGGGGACGATGACGAGGGATGGGGTTGATCCCGGTTGGTGAGTGTTGCCGTGGAGTCAGCGACCCGCACTGTGTCTCCTGCTGAGCTCTCCAATAAATGAGTGAAACTCACTGGGCGCGTTGCCTGCTGCCCTCTCAGCTGATGGTAACAGGGCAATAGATTGCCCCTTAGTGTCCAAAAGATTAAAGTGGGGTTATGAGGATGAAGCGGGGTAGGGGTCTCAGCAACGTGTTCTTTTGGAGGGCTGGTGCAGACTCGATGGGCCGAACGGCCTCCTTCTGCACTGTCGAGATTTTATGGCTCTACAAGATTAAAATCCGTCTTTCAAACCATGTGGGGTTTTAACGGAGTAAATCAGGAGAAATTGTTTTCCCTGGTGGGAGAATCGATGATCTGAGGTCACAGCGGAATGGAGGGGGGGGGGGGGGGGGGGGAGCAATCCAATCTGGACTTCAGGGGAAACATCTTTGCCCAGAGAGTGTTGAGAATGTGGGACTCGCTCCCACAGGGAGTGGCCGAGGTGAATCATAAGGATACATTGAAGGGGAACGTGGAGAAAAACGCGAGGGAGGAGAAAATAAGAGGGTCACGCTGCAGGAGTTAGGAGAGGGACGGTCCTTTATAACAGAGATGAGGAGGAATTCCTTCAGCCAGAGGGTGGTGAATCTGTGGAACTCTTTGCCGCAGAAGGCTGTGGAGGCCAAATCACCGAGTGTCTTTAAGACAGAGATAGATAGGTTCTTGATTAATGAGGGGATCGGGGTTATGGGGAGAGGGCAGGAGAATGGGGATGAGAAACATATCAGCCATGATTGAATGGCGGAGCAGACTCGATGGGCCGAATGGCCTAATTCTGCTCCTATGTCTTATGAAAGTCGGTGTCTCATGTGACCTGATGCTGTGATTTATATTCTATATAATTCTATGTAATTGGTTAAAGGTCAATGGAAGAGGTGAGGGAACGTTTTGCACAGTGAATTGTGATCTGGAAGGTGCTGCCAATAATAGTTTCCGTAAGAGAATTAGCGCAGAAACTTAAAGGGGAAAAGCTTCCAGGGTTACGGAGAAAGGTCAGGAGATGAGACTAAATAGAGCGGGGCTCGCTTTCTAAAGAGCTACCACAGGCAAGATGGGTTGAATGGCCTGTTTTTGTGCTGTATCGTTCCATTCCAATCAGAAATGTAACTTCGGAAAGACTCCGGAAGCAATCATTCCCAATATGGCAGGAAGCAGCCTGTAGGAAACGGACAGTGTGGCTCAGAACCTGACAACTCCCTTTGGTGAGGCTCAAGTCTGGGTGGACATGGGACCGTGGGAAATAGGAACAGGACTAGGCCATTCGGCCCTTTGATCCCGTTCCAACAGTTAATTAGATCACGGCAAATCAGCCACCACAACGCCACTCTCCTGCATTATCCCCACATTCCTTGATGTCATCAGTGTTATGGGCCAGGGTTTAAAAACTTTAAAGTGTATTATGGAGCTCACCTGACCTATAACTTTTTGTCGAATTTGGCTGGGATGAGCACAAGAGCCTTCACTTCAGGTGTGATTCAACAGCCTCCTTAGACGCTTTTAATCAAAAAACAAGCTTTATTCTAAGAATTTAGTTAACATTTGTATAAACACGCACAGCAAGAACTTTTATCAACTACAACCAGAAAGACCCCACACAGTTCAGTAATCTATGTGTAACCCTTAATGAATTCCCCCATAACTGTTCCAATTCAATAACAAAATCCAAGTAAAACTAGAAACCCCTTTTCAAAGGGGTAACCCAGCACACGGCATTCTCACTGGTGTAAAACTGTTGTTATTGATCCTCTGTCCCCTTTTCTAACAGCAGATTTGAATTCCTTCCAGGAAGCAATTATCTCTTTCAAGTTACCAAGTAGCCTGGAAACTGCGTTTAAAAGGAAGATAGAGAGGCGGGTAACTTCTGTTCTCTGTCTGAGTCCACCGCAGCCAAATGTGAAAGCGACACCACAAGAAAATTCCCAGGGCCACAGCCCAGCTCCACCCACAAAGATGACATCACTCTAGCCATGTGATGACAAAAACCTTTCTGAAAGGAACACTCACATCACATTAGTATCCTGAAATCTTAGCGATCTCAGTCTTGAAGACGCCCAATGACTGAGCCACCATCGCCCTGTGGGGAACAGGGATAATCCCAAAGAAGAGGATCCCGTGGTTGTGGTCCACGGACGTACCAACAACACAGGCAGGGTGAGGAAGGAGGTTGTGCATAGTCAGTATGAGGGGAGAGGCGCCAGGTTTAAAAGCAGAAGCCCAAAGGTAATAATTTCTGAATTGTTACCTGAGTTATGTGCAAATTGGCAGTGGACAAATACGATTTAAGGCATGAATATGTGGCTCAAAGACTGGTGCGGAGGAAGTGGGTTTGCGTCGGTGGGGTATTGGCATCAATATTGGGGAAAGAGGAGGCTGTACCATTAGGGATGGGCCACAGCTGAACCATGCAGAGGACGGAATTCTTGTGAGCCGCATAACTCGGGAAGATGAGAGGGTTTTATACTGAATAATGGTCGCAAGGGATCAAATTTCATAGGATGTGGCAAATCAAAGAGCAGAGACAAAGCAAGTGAGAAAGGTATTAGTATGGGAAATAAGAAACAGACACTGACAGGAAGGGACAGCGAGGACAAATCTAAGATAAATCAGCAGATAGGGCCAGAGGTTACAAAAGTAATAACAGGATAAAACTTAAGGCTCTGTATCTGAATGCACGGAACATTCAAAACAAAACAGGTGAACTGATAGCGCAAATAGAAATGAATTAGGTACGATCTGGTAGCCATTACATAAACATGGCTAGAGGAGGACATAGATAGGGACCTGAAGACTGAGGGGTATGTGACATTTAAGAAGGACAGGCAGTTAGGAAAAGGTGGAGGGGGTGGTTCTGTTAATTGATGATATTAGAACATTACAGAAGGGTGACTTAAGTTGTGGCGCTGGTTTAGCACAGGGCTAAATCTCTGGCTTTGAAAGCAGACCAAAGCAGGCCAGCAGCGCAGGTTCAGTTCCCGTACCAGCCTCCCCGAACAGGCGCCGGAATGTCGCGACTAGGCGCTTTTCACAGGAACTTCATTAGAAGCCTACATTGTGACAATAAGCGATTTTCATTTCATTGGGATTGGATTGGATTGGATTGGATTTGTTTATTGTCACGTGTACCGAGGTACAGTGAAAAGTATTTTTCTGCAAGCAACTCAACAGATCATTCAGTACATGGGAAGAAAAGGGAATTGAACAGAATTCAAGAAAATACATGAGAATACATAATAGGGCAACACAATATATACAATGTAACTACATAAGCATTGGCATCGGATGAAGCAGACACGGGTGTAGTGTTAATGAGGACAGTCCATAAAAGGGTCATTTAGGAGCCTGGTGACAGTGGGGAAGAAGCTGTTTTTGAGTCTGTTCGTCCGTGTTCTCAGACTTCTGAATCTCCTGCCCGATGGAAGAAGTTGGAAAAGTGAGTAAGCCGGGTGGGAGGGATCCTTGATTATGCTGCCCGCTTTCCCCAGGCAGCGGGAGGTGTAGATGGAATCAATGGATGGGAGGCAGGTTTGTGTGATGGACTGGGCCGTATTCACGACTCTCTGAAGTTCCTTGCGGTCCTGGGCCGAGCAGTTGCCATACCAGGCTGTGATGCAGCCCGAGAGGATGCTCTCTATAGTGCATCTGTAAAAGTTGGTAAGGGTTAATGTGGACATGCCAAATTTCCTTAGTTTCCTGAGGAAGTAAAGGCGCTGTTGTGCTTTCTTGGTGATAGCGTCGACGTGGGTGGACCAGGATAGATTTTTGGTGATGTGCACCCCTAGGAATTTGAAACTGCTCACCATCTCTACCTCGGCTCCGTTGATGCTGACAGGGTTTCATTTCATTTCATTTGGGGTGGGTTTAGCACAGTGGGCTAAACAGTTGGCTTGTAATGCAGAACAAGGCCAGCAGCGTGGGTTCAATTCCCGTACTGGCCTCCCCGAACAGGCATCGGAGTGGCGACTAGAGGCTTTTCACAGTAACTTCATTGAAGCCGACTTATGACAATAAGTGATTATTATTATTATTATTCAGGAAACCAGAATGTAGCCAACAGTTTGGGTTCAGATGAGAAATTATAAAGTTAAGAAGTCACTTGAGGGAGTGTGCAAGATCCCTAATTGTAACCATGTGGTACGACAGAATATAAAAGCAAAGATAATGGGAGCTTGTCAGAGAGGTACGGCGATAATCATGGAGGATTTTAAACTACATATAGATTGGAAAAATCAGGGGGACAAATGTAGGATTGTGATAAATGTAGGATTTAAAAAAATATAGATTGTATTATATATATAACTGTTGCAGCAATATGTTTTTAAAAGCCTGGTTTAACATGCAAGCAATTGGTATGTCTACAAAAGGTGCAATTAAGATGTCATGAAAGTGAGATAATCATTCATCCCAACCATGTGCTTGTTGACAAAGAGATGCCTAATGGAACATTGTGTTGATTGCTGGAGATCCTTTGGAAGTAGATAATTTGAGATATTATAAGCCGGTCATGGGACCTGAGTGGAATAAAGATGATGCAAGTAATGGGAGGAGCCAGGTCTGCCTGTAATTTTGCAGTTTGATATAGGTTTTGCAGTCTGCTAGGAATTTTAAGTTGAAAAGCAGTTTTGCCAAATGCTGTCAGGCTGAACAGGAGTCTGACAGAGACAGAAGGATCTACAGACTGTCCCGGAGAGGATCTCCCTCTCTATCTAAGCAGTATTTCCAACAGGTCTTTATACCAGTGGACAGCAAGTAACCTTGTGTTGGTTAACTTTAGTTCTAAGTGACCTTTGACCTGCAATGGCCTTTGCTTAATCGGAGATAGAGAAAGTATAAGTTAATAGTTAAAGTGTTTCCTTTTATTTAAAGAATTGCATAGCTGTGATAGTAATGTTGCTACTCCTATGTTAATAATAAAGATTGTTTGAAGATACGAGGTCCCTGTTTGTCAGTGGAATCACTCCTGGAGAAAACTATTCTTTCCTCACAGTTTTAGAAACAGAAACGTTGGCCGGGATTCTCCGACCCTGCACCGGGTCAGAGAATCCCCGGGGGGGGGGAGGCACGAGTCCCGCCCGCTGCCCCGCCGCCGGCTGCCCTATTCTCCAGCGCTGTTTTTCGGGGGCCGGCGGGATTCCCGCCACGCCAGTCGCGGCTGTGCCCTCTGCCGATTCTCTGGGCCCCGATGGGCCGAGTGGCCATCAGATTTTGCCCAGCCCTGCCGACGTGAATTACTCCGCTCACACACGGCGGGACCTGGCAAGTAAGTGTGCGGAGGCGGTCCTGGGGGGGAGGAGGGGCGTTCCGACCCCGGGGGTGGCCCCCACGGTGGCATGGCCCACGATTGGGACCGACCGATCTGCTGCGGGCTCGTTCCATGGGGGCCTTCTTTCCTCCGAGCCGGGCTCCGCCATATTGCCCGAGGCTGGAGCGGAGAAGGGAACCCCTGTGCATGCACGAAAAGATGCCGGCCGTTCTGCGCATGTGTGTAAATCCGCCTGCCGGTCCACGCATGTGCGAGATCACGCCGGCCGTTCTGCACATGCGCGAACTCGCGCCGGCCCTTCGGTGCCGGCTAGAGCTGCGGGAACCAATCCGACATCAACCTAGCCCGGGAAAGTGGAGAATTCCTCAATTTTGGGGGCTGTTGATGCCAGAGTGGTTGGCGGCAGTTTCCACACCGGCGTGTTGACAAAGCCCCATTATTGCAGAATCCCGCTCGTTGTTGCGGGTCTCGTCCGCTTTCCTAACATAAATTGGGGTCTGGTCCAGTACCGTAACAGACGAGGAGTTCATAGAATGCTTTTGGGTTAGATACTTAGAACAGAACATTCTGGAGCCAATCAGAGGTAAGGCTGTACTAGACCCGGTCTTGTGCAATGAGCGGGGATGGATTAATAACCTCATTATGAAGCCGCCCCTAGGTAGCAGTGATCATAATATGATTGAATTTTGCATTCAATTTGAGAGAGGAGAGTGCGTCCTAGATTAGGATTGTAAACATAAAAAAGGACAATTATGAGGGAATAGACCAATAGAGGTTCAGTAGCAGACAGTTAAAGGGATATTTCAAAATTCACAGAATAGACACACCCTCCAACGAGAAAGAATAATTCCAAGGGGCGTGTCTGTCACCCGAGGCTAACTAAAAAAGTTAAGATGTCTTCCAACACCAGGTCTAACAGGTTTATTTGGAATCACGAGCTGTCGGAGCTGAGGAAGGAGCAGCGCTCCGAAAGCTAGTGATTCCAAACAAACCTGTTGGGCTTTAACCTGGGGTTGTCAGACTTCTTACTGACCCACCCCAGTCCAGCGCCGGTAACTCCACATCAGAAAAAAAGTTAAAGACAGTATTAAACTTTAAGAAAAAAAACATATAATTGCACAAAAACAAGTGGCAGATTATCATAGAATTTACAGTGCAGAAGGAGGCCATTCGGCCCATCGAGCCTGCACCGGCTCTTGGAAAGAGCACCCTACCCAAGGTCAACACCTCCACCCTATCCCCATCACCCAGTAACCCCACCCAACACTAAGGGCAATTTTGGACACTAAGGGTAATTTATCATGGCCAATCCACCTAACCTGCACATCTTTGGACTGTGGGAGGAAACCGGAGCACCCGGAGGAAACCCACGCACACACAGGGAGGATGTGCAGACTCCGTACAGACAGTGACCCAAGCCGGGAATCGAACCTGGGACCTTGGAGCTGTGAAGCAATTATGCTATCCATAGTGCTGCCCAGTGAGGACTATAGGCTGCTCTCGCATTTCACAGAGAGCTGACTGGTGGTGATTTAACCTGCAAGCCAATACATCTCATGGACAACCTCAGCCAGTATGGGAATTGAACCAACGCTGTTGGATTTGTTTTGCATCAGGAACCAGCCATCCAGCCAACTGAGCTAACCGGCAGATGGAAACTGTAAAGAATATGAAGAATATTACCGAATGACAAGAAGTTTGATAAGCAGTGAAAAACTAGAGCAGGAGGTAAAGATTGATTGGAATATACAGATGGACGGTAAGAGTGTCTGTAGATACTTTCGTAAGAAAAGATTAACAAAGTGAGGATTGGTCCTGTAGAAAATGAATCTGTGGAGTTGGGAACAGAAAGCAGGGCACTGGTCAATGAATGAAGCAGGTATTTTGCATCGGTCCTCACACAGGAGGCCCTCACACAGGAGGCCCTCACTCAGGAGGCCCTCACACAGGAGGCCCTCACTCAGGAGGCCCTCACACAGGAGGTCCTCACACAGGAGGCCCTCACACAGGAGGCCCTCACTCAGAAGGCCCTCACACAGGAGGCCCTCACACAGGAGGCCCTCACACAGGAGGCCCTCACTCAGGAGGCCCTCACTCAGGAGGCCCTCACTCAGGAGGACACAAGTGAGGAAATTACAGGGGCTCTGATGTCTTTTGGAAAATTGAAGAAAAAATGAAATGAAAATTGCTTATTGTCACGAGTAGGCTTCAAATCAAGTTACTGTGAAAAGCCCCTAGTCGCCACATTCCGGCGCCTGTTCGGGGAGGCTGGTACGGGAATTGAACCGTGCTGCTGGCCTACCTTGGACTGCTTTAAAAGCCAGCGATTTAGCCCAGTGTGCTAAACAGCCCCTAAAATCCAATCTGGCCACAAGAACTGAGGGAGTGCCGCACTGTCAGAGGGTCAGTACTGAGGGAGTGCTGCACTGTCAGAGGGTCAGTACTGAGGGAGTGCTGCACTGTCAGAGGGTCAGTACTGAGGGAGTGCTACACTGTCAGAGGGTCAGTACTGAGGGAGTGCCGCACTGTCAGAGGGTCAGTACTGAGGGAGTGCCGCACTGTCAGAGGGTCAGTACTGAGGGAGTGCTGCACTGTCAGAGGGTCAGTACTGAGGGAGTGCTGCACTGTCAGAGGGTCAGTACTGAGGGAGTGCTGCACTGTCAGGGTCAGTATTGAGGGAGTGCTGCACTGTCAGAGGGTCAGTACTGAGGGAGTGCTGCACTGTCAGAGGGTCAGTACTGAGGGAGTGCTGCACTGTCAGAGGGTCAGTACTGAGGGAGTGCCGCACTGTCAGAGGGTCAGTACTGAGGGAGTGCTGCACTGTCAGGGTCAGTACTGAGGGAGTGCTGCACTGTCAGAGGGTCAGTACTGAGGGAGTGCCGCACTGTCAGAGGGTCAGTACTGAGGGAATGCTGCACTGTCAGAGGGTCAGTACTGAGGGAGCTGCACTGTCAGAGGGTCAGTACTGAGTGAGTGCCGCACTGTCAGGGGGTCAGTACTGAGGGAGTGCCGCACTGTCAGAGGGTCAGTACTGAGGGAGGGCTGCACTGTCAGAGGGTCAGTACTGAGGGAGTGCTGCACTGTCAGAGGGTCAGTACTGAGGGAGTGCTGCACTGTCAGAGGGTCAGTACTGAGGGAGTGCTGCACTGTCAGAGGGTCAGTACTGAGGGAGTGCTGTACTGTCAGAGGGTCAGTACTGAGGGAGCTGCACTGTCAGAGGGTCAGTACTGAGGGAGTGCCGCACTGTCAGAGGGTCAGTACTGAGGGAGTGTCGCACTGTCAGAGGGTCAGTACTGAGGGAGTGTCGCACTGTCAGAGGGTCAGTACTGAGGGAGTGCTGCACTGTCAGAGGGTCAGTACTGAGGGAGTGCTGCACTGTCAGAGGGTTAGTACTGAGGGAGTGCTGCACTGTCAGAGGGTCAGTACTGAGGGAGAGCCGCACTGTCAGAGGGTCAGTACTGAGGGAGTGCTGCACTGTCAGAGGGTCAGTACTGAGGGAGTGCCGCACTGTCAGAGGGTCAGTACTGAGTCAGTACTTAATGCAGCTGATATCCTAATGCAGCAGATGCCCTAATGCAGCTGATACCCTAATGCAGCTGATGCCCTAATGCAGCCGATACCCTAATGCAGCCGATACCCTAATGCAGCTGATAACCTAATGCAGCTGATACCCTAATGCAGCTGATGCCCTAATGCAGCCGATACCCTAATGCAGCCAATACCCTAATGCAGCTGATAACCTAATGCAGCTGATACCCTAATGCAGCTGATACCCTAATGAAGCTGATACCCCAATGCAGCCGATACCCTAATGCAGCTGATACCCTAATGCAGCAGATAACCTAATGAAGCTGATATCCTAATGCAGCTGATACCCTAATGCAGCTGATACCCTAATGCAGCTGATACCCCAATGCAGCCGATACCCTAATGCAGCTGATACCCTAATGCAGCTGATACCCTAATGCAGCCGATACCCTAATGCAGCCGATACCCTAATGCAGCCGATACCCCAATGCAGCCGATACCCTAATGCAGCTGATACCCTAATGCAGCTGATACCCTAATGCAGCTGATACCCCAATGCAGCCGATACCCTAATGCAGCAGATACCCTAATGCAGCAGATACCCTAATGCAGCCGATACCCTAATGCAGCTGATACCCTAATGCAGCTGATACCCTAATGCAGCTGATAGCCTAATGCAGCTGATACCCTAATGCAGCTGATACCCCAATGCAGCCGATACCCTAATGCAGCTGATACCCTAATGCAGCAGATACCCTAATGCAGCTGATACCCCAATGCAGCTGATACCCTAATGCAGCCGATACCCTAATGCAGCCGATACCCTAATGCAGCTGATACCCCAATGCAGCCGAGACCCTAATGCAGCTGATACCCTAATGAAGCTGATACCCTAATGCAGCAGATACCCTAATGCAGCTGATACCCCAATGCAGCTGA
Source organism: Scyliorhinus canicula (assembly GCF_902713615.1). Classification (NCBI taxonomy): domain Eukaryota; kingdom Metazoa; phylum Chordata; class Chondrichthyes; order Carcharhiniformes; family Scyliorhinidae; genus Scyliorhinus; species Scyliorhinus canicula. The sequence continues at coordinate 5,536,754 of NC_052147.1, forward strand.
TACCCTAATGCAGCTGATACCCTAATGCAGCTGATACCCTAATGCAGCTGATACCCTAATGCAGCAGATACCCTAATGCAGCAGATACCCTAATGCAGCTGATACCCTAATGCAGCTGATACCCTAATGCAGCTGATACCCTAATGCAGCAGATACCCTAATGCAGCCGGTACCCTAATGCAGCTGATACCCTAATGCAGCTGATACCCTAATGCAGCAGATAACCTAATGAAGCTGATATCCTAATGCAGCTGATACCCTAATGCAGCTGATACCCTAATGCAGCTGATACCCCAATGCAGCCGATACCCTAATGCAGCTGATACCCTAATGCAGCTGATACCCTAATGCAGCTGATACCCTAATGCAGCCGATACCCTAATGCAGCCGATACCCTAATGCAGCCGATACCCCAATGCAGCCGATACCCTAATGCAGCTGATACCCTAATGCAGCTGATACCCTAATGCAGCTGATACCCCAATGCAGCCGATACCCTAATGCAGCAGATACCCTAATGCAGCAGATACCCTAATGCAGCCGATACCCTAATGCAGCTGATACCCTAATGCAGCTGATACCCTAATGCAGCTGATAGCCTAATGCAGCTGATACCCTAATGCAGCTGATACCCCAATGCAGCCGATACCCTAATGCAGCTGATACCCTAATGCAGCAGATACCCTAATGCAGCTGATACCCCAATGCAGCTGATACCCTAATGCAGCCGATACCCTAATGCAGCCGATACCCTAATGCAGCTGATACCCCAATGCAGCCGAGACCCTAATGCAGCTGATACCCTAATGAAGCTGATACCCTAATGCAGCAGATACCCTAATGCAGCTGATACCCCAATGCAGCTGATACCCTAATGCAGCTGATACCCTAATGCAGCTGATACCCTAATGCAGCTGATACCCTAATGCAGCAGATACCCTAATGCAGCAGATACCCTAATGCAGCTGATACCCTAATGCAGCTGATACCCTAATGCAGCTGATACCCTAATGCAGCAGATACCCTAATGCAGCCGGTACCCTAATGCAGCTGATACCCTAATGCAGCTGATACCCTAATGCAGCAGATACCCTAATGCAGCTGATACCCCAATGCAGCTGATACCCTAATGCAGCTGATACCCTAATGCAGCTGATACCCTAATGCAGCAGATACCCTAATGCAGCTGATACCCTAATGCAGCCGATACCCTAATGCAGCTGATACCCTAATGCAGCAGATACCCTAATGCAGCAGATACCCTAATGCAGCTGATACCCTAATGCAGCTGATACCCCAATGCAGCCGATACCCTAATGCAGCCGATACCCTAATGCAGCTGATACCCTAATGCAGCCGATACCCTAATGCAGCTGATACCCTAATGCAGCTGATACCCTAATGCAGCTGATACCCTAATGCAGCCGATACCCTAATGCAGCTGATACCCTAATGCAGCTGATACCGTAATGCAGCCGATACCCTAATGCAGCTGATACCCTAATGCAGCCAATACCCTAATGCAGCTGATACCCCAATGCAGCTGATACCCTAATGAAGCTGATAACTTTATTTATCACATGCTATTCTTTGAAGCTAACCTTCGCCTTCTGGAGAAGACGCACTGACCAGCCCATGGCGTGTGGCCTTCGTGTGCTGGCTCGAATTCAGTTGCTGATGTGTCTCCAATAACAATACTGAGCCCAGCACGAGGAAGGAAAATAATAATTAAAGAGAACCAGTTCCTACTCCATCTGTCTGTCACTGTGTGGGTTTGAGTCACACTCTCCTTTTGCCTGGATGAGTGCCGTGCCAATAACATTCAAGAAGCTCAACACCACCCTGGGCAAACCAGCTCCGTCCGATTGGCATCCCATCCACATCCTGAAACATTAATTCCCTCCACCGCCCGCAAACAGTGGCAGCCGTGTGTACCATCTGCAAGATGCACTGCAGTAACTCACCAACGTTCCTCAGACAGCACCTTCCAAACCCACGAACACTACCATCTAGAAGGACAAGGGCAGCAGATACCTGGGAACCCCACCACCTGGAGGTTCCCCTCCAAGTCACTCCCCATCCTGACTTGGGAATATATCGCCGCTCCTTCACTGTCGCTGGGGCAACATCCTGGAACTCCCTCCCTAACAGCACAGTGGGTGTACCTACACCTCATGGACTGCAAGAAGGCAATTCACCAGCCACCTTCTGTAGGAGTAGTTAGTGGCAGACATTGAATGCTGGCCCAGTCAGTGAAATACACACCCTGTGAAAGAATAGAACAAAAATGTCCTTCTTGTGCCCCTCCTCGCCTGGTCAACAACTTTCATTTATATAAGACCTTTGACATAATAAGACATCCCAAAGTGCTTCACTGGAGTGTTACTAAATAAAGCAGGTGACCGAGCTGTGTGAGGAGACATTGGGGATATTATCAAGAGGTGGATTCATGAGAAAACACAATCACCGAGACAGATTGATTAAAACCATCTTCCTGTCAGGTGATTAAAAAGATGACTGTCCAATCCCCACACGGTAAAGGGCCATCGAATCCCTACAGTGCACAGGGAGGCCATTCGGCCCATCGAGTCTGAACCAACTACTCTGAAAGCACACCCTCCTGAGGCCCACTCCCCCGCCCTATCCCTGTAACCCCACCTAACCTGCACAACTTTGGACTGCGGGAGGAAACCGGAGCACCCGGAGGAAACCCACGCAGACAAGGGGAGAAAGTGCGACCTCCACACAGGCCGTGACCCGAGGCCGGAATTGAACCCGGGTCCCTGGAGCTGCGAGGCAGCGGTGCTAACCACTGTGCTACTGTGCTGCAACGTCGGGGGACCCGTGGAAGAATTTGACTGTGCGACATTTGTGATGATGGGATTGAGGCAAATGTGATGGAACGTGGAATTCAAAATATTTCAAATCCCCCATCGCGCGATGGTGGTCTGACTTTGAAAGATTGAGTCTCGTGTTGTCAGCAGAAATGCAGCAAGGTGGAGGGGAAGTCGGTTCATACGTTGGAGTTGTGGTGATGGAGTGGAGAAAGATTGAGAAAGTGGTGCCATGCCCAGTGCTGGGTCCACCTTCGTTCTGATCTTGCTGCCGGACTGTGAAACTTGCCGATTACCCACAGCCGAGTGATTTGGGAAACAGCCAGGAAGTCTGCAGGTAAAAACTTCAAGTGACATTGGTGAGAGAAATGGTCAGCGAGATGGCAGGAGCAACTTTATACCGAGATGTGTGAGGTCTTACATATTGAAAGAAAACCCAAGCATCGAAGTGTAGGCCAGAGCAGGAAATGTTCCGATCAATCAGTAGACGTTGGTGACCCATTCACCAATTTTAAGGGTGTTTTCTTTTCCAGATCGCATCTCAATTTTTTGTCTGGAGTGTCCTGTGAGGCGGACTTCACAAGCGCCTTCCGAAAATCCATATCCTCAATGTGGTAGCGCGGCCCCTTTAAGGGATGATACTTTGTGAGCAACGGGGCGAGCCCTGAGCCTTTGGGGGCAGAGTGCGTGAAAATTAGCCCACCAGGTATTTGGGCGCAGATCAGGCTGGTGGGGTTTGGCCAGAGTTGGCCCAGGAGTCATGGCAACAAGCCCTGTGTGGGAGCTGTGCTGACCTGCGCAATAGTTAGTTCAGTGAACCTCTGCTGTGTTGTAACATCCTCGTCGATCCCCTTGCAATATTACATTGGCGACGAGAATAAATCAAGCCAGTCGAAGGAAACTCGTCAAAGATTGGAAGGGGAGGAAGAGTGACTCAGAGCACTGAAAAAGTCGAAAGTCATCAGTAATCGAACAGCGAGGCCGCTATTCGGAAAAATTGATCCGTTTGATCTGGAAGTTGAAAGTTGTAGCCAATACATCGAAAGGCTTCGATACTTTTTCACTGCCAATGAAATTACAGCAGAAGAGAAACAGAAAGTAATATCACTTACTGTTTGCAGTCCCTAATATATAACCTCGGCGAAGTTTAACATCACCGGAGGCTTCCAGAATCCTTCGTTCAATTGGTGCACTCCCTGACCTTCTATTAATATGCAGCGATACAATTTTAAAACAGCCATTAGAGGTCTTGGTGAAGCGGTGTCTGCTTTCGTAACCAGACTTCAAAACATATCGGAACATTGTGAATTTGGAACTTTTCTCAGTGACACGCTGCGTGACCGGCTGGTCTGTGGGATCAACAACTTAAATATTCAGAAGAGGTTGCTGACAGAAACCAAGATATCCTTGGACAAGGCGGTTGAGTGGGCTCAAGCAGCTGAAAGTGCTGAGCAAAGCGTTTTTGAATTGGAAAGTGTGCTGACCGAGATGAACCAATTATGGAGGGAGGCGACGGCCACTCGAGGACCCTGAAGCGAGGGAGCAGCGGAGCCAGAGGAGAAATACTGTGACAAGCAGTCACAAGGCTTTGTGATTTGATACTGTTGTGGGAGAGAACATTCCAAGGCCAAAAGCAGGTATTATGAATTCAGCTTTTTCAGATATAAGGCGCAGAGTCAGACGGTCAACTACAACTACATGGGGCGGTGCAGTGGCGCAGTGGACCCAGCTCGAGCTTATTTACCCAATTTGTTGGGGAGGGGGGAGGCTAAGCAAGCCTCACAGAAAAGCCACCACAGGGTAGCAGGGTAGCATGGTGGTTAGCATAAATGCTTCACAGCTCCAGGGTCCCAGGTTCGGTTCCCGGCTGGGTCACTGTCTGTGTGGAGTCTGCACGTCCTCCCCCTGTATGCGTGGGTTTCCTCCGGGTGCTCCGGTTTCCTCCCACAGTCCAAAGGTGTGCAGGTTAGGTGGATTGGCCATGCTAAATTGCCCTTAGTGTCCTAATAAAAAAAGTAAGGTTAAGGGGGGGTTATTGGGTTACGGGTATAGGGTGGATACGTGGGTTTGAGTAGGGTGATCATGGCTCGGCACAACATCGAGGGCCGAAGGGCCTGTTCTGTGCTGTACTGTTCTATGTTCTATGTTCTAATACAGCCAAGAAGGCCAGGTCACTTCAAACAGAAGATTTAGATTGCATGTAGAATTTTGGTGGAGGTTACCTGGAAGAGTGGTTACCTGGACTGGGCCAGGGTCCGATGTAACAGACCCACAGGACTGGGCCACAGTCCGATGTCACAGACCCACAGGACTGGGCCAGGGTCCGATGTCACAGACCCACAGGACTGGGCCAGGGTCCGATGTCACAGACCCACAGGACTGGGCCAGGGTCCTGTGTCACAGACCCACAGGACTGGGCCACAGTCCGATGTCACAGACCCACAGGACTGGGCCAGGGTCCTGTGTCACAGACCCACAGGACTGGGCCAGGGTCCGATGTCACAGACCCACAGGACTGGGCCAGGGTCCTGTGTCACAGACCCTCAGGACTGGGCCAGGGTCCTGTGTCACAGACCCTCAGGACTGGGCCACAGTCCGATGTCACAGACCCACAGGACTGGGCCAGGGTCCTTTGTCACAGACCCACAGGACTGGGCCAGGGTCCTTTGTCACAGACCCACAGGACTGGGCCAGGGTCCAATGTCACAGACCCACAGGACTGGGCCAGGGTCCTGTGTCACAGACCCACAGGACTGGGCCAGGGTCCGATGTCACAGACCCACAGGACTGGGCCAGGGTCCAATGTCACAGACCCACAGGACTGGGCCAGGGTCCGATGTCACAGACCCACAGGACTGGGCCAGGGTCCTGTGTCACAGACCCACAGGACTGGGCCAGGGTCCGATGTCACAGACCCACAGGACTGGGCCAGGGTCCGATGTCACAGACCCACAGGACTGGGCCAGGGTCCTTTGTCACAGACCCACAGGACTGGGCCAGGGTCCTTTGTCACAGACCCACAGGACTGGGCCAGGGTCCAATGTCACAGACCCACAGGACTGGGCCAGGGTCCTGTGTCACAGACCCACAGGACTGGGCCAGGGTCCGATGTCACAGACCCACAGGACTGGGCCAGGGTCCGATGTCACAGACCCACAGGACTGGGCCAGGGTCCGATGTCACAGACCCACAGGACTGGGCCAGGGTCCTGTGTCACAGACCCACAGGACTGGGCCAGGGTCCGATGTCACAGACCCACAGGACTGGGCCAGGGTCCTTTGTCACAGACCCACAGGACTGGGCCAGGGTCCGATGTCACAGACCCACAGGACTGGGCCAGGGTCCAATGTCACAGACCCACAGGACTCGACCACGGTCCAATGTCACAGACCCACAGGACCATGAGGCGAGAAAACACATTGATCACTTGAGATCACTTGGGGCAGGTTTAGCACAGTGGGCTAAATACCTGGCTTGCAATGCAGAACAAGGCCGGCAGAGCGGGTTCAATTCCCGTACCGGCCTCCCCGAACAGGTGCCGGAATGTGGCGACTAGGGGCTTTTCACAGTAACTTAATTGAAGCCTACTCGTGACAATAAGCAATTATTATTATTGGAAGGAGAGAAACCGTCATCTCCGTAACGGGGTGGGTGGGGGTGGGCCCAATCCCAGCTACTGCGTTCTGAGGCAGTGACGTTAGAACCATGATCTTCATCAAGGACAGCAGAAGGAGTTAAGGGGGTCATCAGCACTGCCCCTGTTCTGGATTCCACCAATTTGCCTACCCGTGCTGGAGACTCAGATGCTTCAAATCTGGAAGAGCCAGTGGCCAAGTTGAGACACTCGGCAGGAGTTAGGTAGTCACCTGATAGACTTACCTCATGAATTTGTTTCGAGCTCCTTCACAGTGGCTCCTAATCTGTATATAATGTAAATAAGAGCTTTGCTGTGTTCGTATTTCAGAGATCTGTAAGGGAACTTAAGTGGGAGGGCGGGGGGGGTGGGGGGGGGAATCTGGTAGCATGGCCCCTTTTAGGGGTAATACTCTGTGGGGCATGTGGTGGATCCTGAGTCTATGGGAACAGAATGTGTGAACGTTAGCCTATCCAGAGTTTTGGTGAGATTCTGGTTGTTGTAACTTGGTCAGTGTTAGCCTGGGAGTCGCAGGAACAAGGCATGTGTAGTGTGTAGTTCTTGTGTTGTCCTGTGTCTATAATTCTGAGTTCAACAACCCTCTATTGTGTTTCACCACCATCTCGTCGATCGCCTCACAATATAGTTCTCAACAACTGCCCTCCCTTTCTGCAACGTCGCGAGGATAAATGCTTGGGTATAGGTTAAAAGGCAGAGGAAGGTGTTGTGTTGTGTACTCTGGGTTAACACAGGCTGCAACGCGATGCAGTTTTGACCAAAAGATACTCCAGACATTGATGTAAATTCAATGTGATTTATTGAACCATTAGCACAGTTCTCTATGAGTTCGACTCTCCTGCTAATCTTGCTGTAGTAACTCAGTCTAACTAACCAGTCTGCTCTAAGCCATGTGGTGGGTGTGATGCTTCTGATCTGCCCCTGTCCTACTCTCTAAGTGTCGCCTGTGGAAAGAGACAGAGCATGGGTGCCCTGTCCTTATATATGGGTTGTGTAATGCCCCCTTGTGGTAGTGTCACCTCTGGGTGTCTTGACTGCCCATTGGTCGTGTCCTATTCTATGTGTTCATTAGCTGTATGTCTGCATGCCATGATGGCTCTGGTGCTCCCTCTAGTGGTTACTTAGTCATAGTGTATTTACATTAACCCCTTGTGTATTTACAGTGATGCAGATCCCCACACAGAAGGAAGCTGGGTTTATTTGTGCTTATTTTGGATGAGGATTTTGCGAGGGTTCCCGAGTCTGGTCCGGCACGTTCCTGGACCTTTCACCTCATGGCCTCATGCCTTGACCTCCCCTGTACCCCGAGATTCTGGCCACTGGTTCATCCTCTGAGATGCGCCTCCTTAATTCCCCAGGCCAATTGGAAAGTGGTGGAACTCTCTGTTGCCCATGTGGGTATCCTTCATCCCCATTCAAACAACCCTAGCCAGCTCCAATAGCTATACAATCAAAACATGAAACCTTTCAAAGGAAATCATTCAATTATTTTTGGAATTATTTTTTTAATGCCTGTACGATTTACCTCCCCAGGGCGTTTGCTGAAGGATGTGTTCTGAAGATCAATCTGTTATTGATAGTGATTCCAGGGCGGTGCGAGGGAGTTGGTATCTCGAGAACTTGCACATTTGAGTCACTTTCTGCTGTTGTGCATTCCACAGAAGCTGGGATGGCCTGCCAACCACAGCAAGTCTGGCCAATCACTTTCAAACGTCAAGTCTCCATCCGTCAGGAAAACCGGTCTCGTCACGTTACTCAAAACATTCCTCATTTTTACACCGAACCTCCGCCTTCTCTTAACCCAGCTTGTGCCATTCCCGGGCGACCATCTCAAACTTCAGAACAAACTTGTTCTCTTTTCGTTTTGTTCTACATTCATGACAAAGTTGTTCCCCTGGAATCAAATTCTGATGCCTCTGAGCTGGGGGCACCAGCCAGTGAAAAAAAATACTGTCTCCACCAAACCCAAGCACCAAGTGAGCTTGGGAATCTGAACTTGTGTTGTCTTGTCTCAAATACCTCCTGGCATCACCTTTGGTTGACCTTTCAGGAACATCCCAATGTTTTCCTTTGATCCTTCTGCCTCAGCCGCACGCCGTGACTGGCTAAATAAATACAGGTGTGCCTGACATCTTCAGACATTCACAGAACATTCCTGGAACACTCGACTAATTCCATCGCCTCTTTGCGGTGAGTTTCCTTGGCTATTTCTTATTCGAGTTCCGAATGGAAGGAAGAACTTGCATCGCAGGGAAATGCGTTGTGCGGTGTGGCCGCTTGTTGTGATGTCGGCGGGATGCGTCAGCCAACCTGTGCTCAGCAAGATCCCAAAACGTCAATCTTGACCGGATCATGTGCTTTTGGTGCTGCTGGTTAAGAACATAAGGTGCGGCCCATCCGGGTCCATGGGCTTGCCACCTCATTCCGTGATCTTCAACTCCACTTTTTCGCCTGATCACGATGTCCCACCTTTCTCAGAGAGACCAAACATTTATTGTCCTCAACCTTGAATAGACTCAATGGTTGAAAGCTCCACAACAGGGTAGAGAATTCTAAAGATTCGGAACTCTCCAAACTATAAATTTCTTCTCATCCTTATCCTGAATGGCCGCCCTGTTATCCTGACGTGATGACGCTTTGTTTTAATCTCTGCAGGGCAGGGAGATAGCGGGTTAGGTGAATTGGCGGTGCTAAATTGCCCCTTAATGTCCAAAGATGTGCAGGTTGGGTTACACGGATGGGGCAGGGGAGTGGGCCAAGGTAGGGTGTTCTTTCAGAGAGTCGGTGCAGAATGGCCTCCCTCCTATGCCCACCTATGATTCTGTGATAAGCTCACAGGGAAGGGAAGGGCATCCCTGGATGGTGAAGTAGAATCGCCACACAACCCTTCAGCGCCTCCTGGGAGAGTGGATGGAACTCGGGTCAATGTCTGACCCGAAAGATGTCACCTCCAATGGTGCAGCAATTCCTCAGCACTGGACGACGTACCCGAGTCTCTTGGTGTATCTGGAAGATCGTCGCAAGGAGAATGAAGTCAGGAGGTTTTGTCACAGTTGTACCGGGCGATAGTGAGTCCACATCTGGAGCAGTGTGTACAGTTCCGGTCTGATTACTTGGAAAGGATATCATTGCATCAGAAGCAGTTCAGAGAAGGTTCACTCCATTGATCATCAGGGCGTGCTGCTGCCAGTGTTTCTACCTAAATGTCTTCGATGGGTCAGGGTGGCCTGTCTTGAACAGCTCAGGCCTGGCCTTCATTAGGGAGTTCCCGGTTAGACCCTGGTTTCCGGTTGGGGAACGCACGCACTACCTTCTTTAGCACACAATCTTCTACACGCTTACTAATGAAGTCTCTGACTGTGGTGGCATACGCTTTTCAGTTAGCCGTTGAGTCCTTGAATATGGACCAGTCCACTGACTCCAAGCAGTCGCATAGAAGCTCTTCCATTTCCTCAGACCAGCATTGCACGACCTTCTTAACCGGATTCTCCCGCTTGAGTTTCTGCTTGTGTGCCGGGAGAAGGAGCACCGTCTTGTGGTCCGATTTTCCGAAGTGCGGTCGGGGGATGGATCGGTAGGTGCCCTCGATGTTTGTGTAGCAGTGGTCGAGAATGTTGTTGCTCCTGGTGGGACAGGAGATATGCTGGTGAATTTTGACATTACACTCCTTAGTTTCGCCTGGTTGAAGTCCCCGGCCACGATGAACAAGGCCTCCAGGAGTTCTGTTTCACTGTTATTTATAGCGGTGTACGATTAGTCAAGTGCCTTCTTCACTTCCGTCTGGGGTGGGGTGTAGACCGCTGTGACAATGACAGACGTGAACTCACGTGGAAGGCAGTATGGGCGGCTTCCAGCTGCCTGAAACCTCCCTGCCCCATCACCCCTGCTCCCCTCCACCCCTCCGCCCCTCCTCCCCTCGCCCCTCCTCCCCTCCGCCCCTCTGCTCCTCCACCCCTCCGCCCCTCCTCCCCTCGCCCCTCCTCCCCTCCGCCCCTCTGCTCCTCCTCCCCTCCACCCCTCGTCCCCTCCACCACTCCATTCCACCTCCCCTCCATCCCTCCACCCTTCCTCCCCTCCACCCCTCCACCCCTCCTCCCCTCGCCCCTCCTCCCCTCCGCCCCTCTGCTCCTCCTCCCCTCCACCCCTCGTCCCCTCCACCACTCCATTCCACCTCCCCTCCATCCCTCCACCCTTCCTCCCCTCTGCCCCCCTCCCCTCCGCCCTCCGCCCCATCACCCCTGCTCCCCTCCACCCTTCCTCCACTCCACCCCTCCGCCCCTCCTCCCCTCGCCCCTTCTCCCCTCCGCCCCTCTGCTCCTCCTCCCCTCCACCCCTCGTCCCCTCCACCCCTCCACTCCTCTCCTCCTCCATCTCTCTCCACTAAGCTGTTACTGTTTAGCTCAGGAATCACGTTGCAGTCACTACACTAAAGTGATATTCCTTGTTTTATTCGGCAGGGGGTGTGGAAAGAATAGATGGGGTTTAGCCCCACCCCACTTGACCCCATTTAAAGAATAAACTCCTGATGGGATCTATAGGGACACAGCTGGAAAATCTAAGCGCACAGCTTGGCTGACAGATTTTAAACCACAGCCTTTAAGGACACGTTTTACTTGCGACCTGCGTCTGCTCCAGTGGAGGCAAGTTCCCGGCCACCTTCTCTCACTAATATCTGGGATGGGGTATCAAATATACAAAGATTCCACCAGCTTTTGATTTTATTAATATTTATTCATAGGATGGGAGTATCTTTGGCAATGCCGGTGTTTATTCCCTACTCCCCCCCCCCCCCCCCCCCCCCCCCCTGGCTTTGAGATCCCGGTTTAACCGAACTGAATGTCTTGCTCGGCCGTTTCAGAGGCTGTGGGTCTGGAGTCACGTGTAGGCCGTGCCAGGCAAGGACGGCAGATTTCCTCACCCTAAAGGACATTTACAACAAAAATTCAGTCGTTTCATGATCACCGTTACTGACGCGAACTCTGTAAACTCGAGATTTTGTAACTGAGTTGGAATGTCGGCGAGATCCTGGTGGGATTTGAACTCAGTTGGCCAGACCTCTGGATTTCTAATCCAGGAACATAACCGGAATACTGTACTACTGTGCCCTGCACATTCTCAGCCAGCTGCAGCCAAGGCTCATGACACAATATCGTCAAGTTTGGCAGTCAGGTGAATGTGTAAACCACTCACTTATCTTACCTAAAGTCATATTTACATTTCATATCAGCCAGAAATGATGACAGATCTGAGTACATTACTCAATGGATAGACAGGAGCCTTCGTGGCCATCCTACCAACAACCCCTCCACAACCCCCCCCCCCCCCTCTCGCCCCCGCCCGCCCTCCCTCCTCCCCATCATCGACAGGCCGTGTCCAGGGGAATGCAGCCCTGGGGTGTGGCCTTCCCACTCAGACTGCGCAATGATCCACGTCAAGGTGGCAAGACTGTACACGGGCCCAAGAATGGTGTGGGCGGTGAGGATAGATTTCGCAAGCTGCTCTCCCCCTGATGTCGGGATGCTGTACATTCCAGAATGATTTGGCTGAAGGCGATGTGCTGACTCGCACTGGAGAGGATCTTTCTTCCCCCTGGGTCAGGGGAGCCTCACGGCGGAGGGGCTGTCACAGATGCAGGTTGGTTTCACGCTTCCCGGCGAGGTGAGGGGGCCAGTGAAGGAACCGGAGGGGCCACACCCTCAGTACACCCTCGAGGGTCGGATATCCAATTGGCCGTCCAACAGGGAGGAGAATAATTAGAGGAAACAAGGGGAGGTCTTAGCGCCCAATCAGCATTGCAGGGTGGACATCAAGTGGCAGAGCTGGGGGGGTAGGTCCAAAAACATGGGGCCCGGATTCTCCGAAACGGAGACTAAATGTTTGCGCCGTCGTGAATGCCGTCACGTTTCACGATGGCGCGAAACGGGCGCCGGGACAACCGATTCTGGCCCCCCCCCCCAACCCTTTGCGCAGAGTTCCCGCCGGCAGCGACCAGGGGTGAACGGCGCCAGCGGGACCCTGCAGTTTCCGCGCGGCCGCTCTCGGCCCACCTGGGCCGGAGAACCAGCGGCCCGGCCACGGACAGCGGCCCGTGTCAGGCTCCGCACCGGCGCACATGGCGCCGATTCTCCGCACCTCGGAGAATCGCGCGCCGGCGTTGGGACGGTGTGGCGCGGTTGCGGCGATTCTCCGGCCCGGCGCGGGGCTGGGGCAATCGCGCCCATGGAGTGGGTAATGGCTAAAATTGTAAAGACCCCGGGCGGGATTTCTCCGTCGGCGGAATCTTCCGCTTCGCCAGCGGCGCATTCGCGCCCGTGGATTTCCCGACGGTCTGGGGTGCTCACAATGGGAAACCTGATTGGCCGACCGTCGGGATGGAGAATCCCCCTGCGGGTGGGGGCGGGCCGTGCCAGCAAACCGGTGCGGCCGATCGGAAAATCCCCCCCCCCCCCCATGTTCTCTGAATCCGTCTTTACATTTTTAAATTGTTATTCGAGTTTTTACATAATAATCAACACAAATCAGAATAAAAGAATGCAGAAAATCCCAAGCAAATATAAAAGTAATGTCAAATGTTAAAGTTATAAAAATATGGACGGCACGGTAGCACAGTGGTTAGCACTGTTGCTTCATGCCGCCATGGTCCCAGGTTCGATTCCCGGCTTGGGTCACTGTCTGTGCGGAGTCTGCACGTTCTCCCCGTGTCTGTGTGGGTTTCCTCCGGGTGCTCCGGTTTCCTCCCACAAGTCCCGAAAGATGTGCTGTTAGGTGAATTGGACATTCTGAATTCTCCCTCCGTGTACCTGAACAGGCGCCGGAATGTGGCGACTAGAGGATTTTCACAGTAACTGCATTGCAGTGTTAGTGTAAGCCTACTTGTGACACTAATGAAGATTATTATTATTATTATCTGCAGGTGAAACCAGCGCCAGCCAGATCACCCCTTCCCAAAGGGGAAAGCAGCCGATGGTCACCTGGGACCATGACGACTTTACCTTCCCTTACTAAACAATAAACTGGGAGGGTCAAACACCCCGTTTGTCTATCCCGTTGAAGTAGATTCTTACCCACGCAAATAGAAGCCAATATCAATTTGTCAACGCAGATTACAAGGATTTTGGCAGAAAAATGGGGAGACATTGAAAGACAAAGAGAAATCTCGGGCGATTGGTGGTTTTTGATTTGATTTGATTTGATTTATTGTCAAATGTACCGAAGTACAGTGAAAAGTATTTTTCTGCAGCCAAGGGAACGTACATAGTAGACAAAAAGAATAATCAACAGAGAACATTGACAAATGGTACATTGACAAACAGTGATTGGTTACAGTGCGGAACAAGGGGCCAAACAAAGCAAATACATGAGCAAGAGCAGCATAGGGCATCGTGAATAGTGTTCTTACAGGGAACAGATCAGTCCGAGGGGGAGTCGTTGAGGAGTCTAGTAGCTGTGGGGAAGAAGCTGTTCCTATGTCTGGATGTGCGGGTCTTCAGACTTCTGTACCTTCTGCCTGATGGAAGGGTCTGGAAGAAGGCAAAGCCTGGGTGGGAGGGGTCTCTGATAATGCTGCCTGCCTTCCTGAGGCAGCGGGAGGTGTAGACAGAATCAATGTGGGGGTGGTTAGCTTGTGTAATGCATTGGGCTGAGTTCACCACACTGTGCAGTTTCTCGCGATCTTGGGCCGAGCAGTTGCCATACCATCCCTCAATGCTATAGAGAACGGCTCTATTGCCAGGGAACAGGCAGCCCTGCCTGGTGCTGCTATTCAAGAGAAAATAACCAGAGCTCAAAGTGTTTGTGTGAAGACTGGCCACGGGGGCCATTATGTACCAGGAGAATCCAGGGAGCCAATTTATGACAGAATCTGAATCTCCCGAGAATCTGAAATAAGTACTCCCACTCCACTCTGCCATATGCCTTTTCCGCATCCAGAGATACTATCACCTCAGGTTTGGGAGCTGTGGAGGGGGAAAGGTTGACATTCAGCAGGCAATGTATGCAGTCGATAATTGTTGGCCCTTAACGAAGCCAGTTTGATTCTCCGAAAGTATAGTCGGGAGGCAAGTCTCCAACCCAAGCGCCAGAACCCTTAGTAAGCAGCTTAACGTTCACGTTTAAAAGTGAGATAGGATGGTTATGTTATGGTTATGTTTTGTTATGCCCTTGACGTAGCATAAGCTGCTGCCTTGATGTGCACTCTGACAAAGGAAGGTTCAGACTTGGAGATAGCTTTAGCACATTTATTAAACTGTTAACGATTCTCCTACTTGGATTCGACTCTCCTGTTAATCCTGATATAGCTACTCAGACTGATGAACCAGTCTGCTACAATCCACGTGGTAGGTGTGATGTGTTTCAAATCAACCCTGTGTACTCACTGAGTGCCTCCACTGGAAAGAGGAAGATCATGTGTGCTGTTTTCTTTTATATGGGTTGGTGTAATGCCCCCCTGTGGTAGTGTCACCTCTGTGTGTATCGTGAATGCCCATTGGTCGTGTCCTATCTTACTGGCCTATTGGTTGAATGTCTGTGTGTCATGATGTCTCTGGTGCTCCTTCTAGTGTCTAGCTAGTCTACGTGTACTTACATTAACCCCTTGTGTATTTACAGTGATGCATATCACCACATGAACCAAACTCTTTCAGGTTGTTGTCCCTCTAAAGGAACAGGGAATAGTAGCTTGAAGCAGAGACTCCGGGATTGGGAATCATCGAACATGTCCAGTAACAAAGGTACAAGCTGCTCTGAGTACATCTTCAATCGAAAGCCATCCGGGCCGGGACCTTGCCAGACTGTACCAGTCTAACACGCTTTCAAATCTCGTCGGGGGTAACAGGGAGTCCAACTCACTGCTAATATTCGGAAAGATGGACATGACGTGTACGGGGCTCCAATCTAAACAGATCGCGGTAACAGGATTTAAAAGTTGCTTTGGCCTGGAGAGGGGTAGAAATGGATTACGTATCTCAGGGATATCCTGGGGGTTTGCCTTTGGGTTGCACAGCCAGGGGGGACTGGTCACACAGTAATGATATAAACTGCCCCTGGAGCGCTGTAACTAACTCACCTCCACCCTGCTCAGAGACAGGAGCTTCAACTGGGTCTGAAATTATCTCCTATTTGCTAACAGCTCCATTACTGAGGGAGTGCTGCACTGTCAGAGGGTCAGTACTGAGGGAGTGCCGCACTGTCAGGAGGGTCAGTACTGAGGGAGTGCCGCACTGTCAGAGGGTCAGTACTGAGGGTGTGCTGCACTGTCATAGGGTCAGTACTGAGGGAGTGCTGCACTGTCAGAGGGTCAGTACTGAGGGAGTGCCGCACTGTCAGAGGGTCAGTACTGAGGGAGTGCTGCACTGTCAGAGGGTCAGTACTGAGGGAGTGCCGCACTGCCAGAGGGTCAGTACTGAGGGAGTGCTGCACTGTCAGAGGGTCAGTACTGAGGGAGTGCTGCACTGTCAGAGGGTCAGTACTAAGGGAGTGCCGCACTGTCAGAGGGCCAGTATTGAGGGAGTGCTGCACTGTCAGAGGGTCAGTACTGAGGGAGTGCCGCACTGTCAGAGGGTCAGTACTGAGGGAGTGCCGCACTGTCAGAGGGTCAGTACTGAGGGAGTGCCGCACTGTCAGAGGGTCAGCACTGAGGGAGTGCCGCACTGTCAGAGGGTCAGTACTGAGGGAGTGCTGCACTGTCAGAGGGTCAGTACTGAGGGAGTGCCGCACTGTCAGAGGGTCAGTACTGAGGGAGTGCTGCACTGTCAGAGGGTCAGTATTGAGGGAGTGCTGCACTGTCAGAGGGTCATTACTGAGGGAGTGTGGCACTGTCAGAGGGTCAGTACTGAGGGAGTTCTGCACTGTCAGAGGGTCAGTACTGAGGGAGTGCTGCACTGTCAGGGTCAGTACTGAGGGAGTGCTGCACTGTCAGAGGGTCAGTACTGAGGGAGTGCTGCGCTGTCAGAGGGTCAGTACTGAGGGAGTGCTGCGCTGTCAGAGGGTCAGTACTAAGGGAGTGCTGCACTGTCAGAGGGTCAGTACTGAGGGAGTGCTGCACTGTCAGAGGGTCAGTACTGAGGGAGTGCTGCACTGTCAGAGGGTCAGTACTGAGGGAGTGCCGCACTGTCAGAGGGTCAGTACTGAGGGAGTGCTGCACTGTCAGAGGGTCAGTATTGAGGGAGTGCTGCACTGTCAGAGGGTCATTACTGAGGGAGTGTGGCACTGTCAGAGGGTCAGTACTGAGGGAGTTCTGCACTGTCAGAGGGTCAGTGCTGAGGGAGTGCTGCACTGTCAGGGTCAGTACTGAGGGAGTGCTGCACTGTCAGAGGGTCAGTACTGAGGGAGTGCTGCGCTGTCAGAGGGTCAGTACTGAGGGAGTGCTGCGCTGTCAGAGGGTCAGTACTAAGGGAGTGCTGCACTGTCAGAGGGTCAGTACTGAGGGAGTGCTGCACTGTCAGAGGGTCAGTACTGAGGGAGTGCTGCACTGTCAGAGGGTCAGTACTGAGGGAGTGCCGCACTGTCAGAGGGTCATTACTGAGGGAGGGCCGCACTGTCAGAGGGTCAGTACTGAGGGAGTGCTGCACTGTCAGAGGGTCAGTACTGAGGGAGTGCTGCACTGTCAGAGGGTCAGTACTGAGGGAGTGCTGCACTGTCAGAGGGTCAGTGCTGAGGGAGGGCTGCACTGTCAGAGGGTCAGTACTGAGGGAGTGCGGCACTGTCAGAGGGTCAGTACTGAGGGAGTGCTGCACTGTCAGAGGGTCAGTACTGAGGGAGTGCCGCACTGTCAGAGGGTCAGTACTGAGGGAGTGCTGCACTGTCAGAGGGTCAGTACTGAGGGAGTGCCGCACTGTCAGAGGGTCAGTACTGAGGGAGTGCCGCACTGTCAGAGGGTCAGTGCTGAGGGAGTGCCGCACTGTCAGAGTGTCAGTACTGAGGGAGTGCTGCACTGTCAGAGGGTCAGTACTGAGGGAGTGCCGCACTGTCAGAGGGTCAGTACTGAGGGAGTGCTGCACTGTCAGAGGGTCAGTACTGAGGGAGTGCTGCACTGTCAGAGAGTCAGTACTGAGGGAGTGCTGCACTGTCAGAGGGTCAGTGCTGAGGGAGTGCTGCACTGTCAGAGGGTCAGTACTGAGGGAGTGCCGCACTGTCAGAGGGTCAGTACTGAGGGAGTGCTGCTCTGTTGAAGGTGTGATATTTCAGAGGAGATGTGAAGTCAGTTTACTCAGGCAGTAAAACATCCAGTCTCCGCCATCGAAGATTTGGGCAGGTCCCTGGCATACTGCTCAATATTTATGCTTCAATCCGGATCTGTATAAATCAGAGTCGCTATGAGTACTTTATTGAAGCCAACTTGTGACAATAAGTGACTATTATTATTATTAAGTGGAAGCAATAGAATTTCGGATTCAGTGGGAATCGAGGGATATGAGGATATTGTGGGAACGTGGAATTGAGGTAGAGAACCAGTTCGGATTTTATTGAATGTCTCAAGATGCTGTGTGGCCCACAGCTGTTTCTGTTATTATCTCGTCATTGTGTGAATACACCTTGTGGGAGCTTGCTGTGCACTAACTACTGCTGCCTTTCTTAGATTACAATGCGACTGCACTCCTACAGTACAGTGCCTTGGTAATAAAGAACGTATAGGTTGCTGTAAAGAGAGGCATGTTGTCAAAGTTGTTATTCTTACACTCAGCACAACAAAGGTAAGACTACAAGATGTCACAATTTATACTACAATAGAAAGGGGGCTGATTGGTCGTCTAGTCGATTCTGATTGGCCATGATGTTGCCATGGAGAAAGCTGCCAGCCACTGTAGGCACCCCATACTCACGGGTAGTTCAAAAAAGCCGTAAGGCCTGGTCATATTCCTTTTGTTTGCCTAAAACGAGTCTCTGAATGTGAATGACCGCCACTTTTAGCAAATATAAGTGAGTCCCGTTATGAATTAAACAGATTCTTTTCAGCTGCCCAGAAGATGGCGCCAGAGCGAGGCGACTCTCTGCAAGCTCTTCCCAACAGATCCACTTTTTACTGAACTTATACTCATTCAAATCTTTTAAAATTTAATTCTAAGACTAACATTATTACTAACCTCTCTCTTTTATCTTTTCTTGCAGGCTTGAACATCCTCCGAGACCCGTGGAGACCTTTGAACCGACCTGACCTGACCTCCCCGACCTGGAAGTGCATCGGGCCCAACCGGAAGGGAGACCCAACCTCGATTTGGAGCCGACCCGGACCTCGGAGCTCTGAACCCGGCCTAACTGCTGACGCCAGCCCCTGGATTGCCCGGCCCAGTCTCCAGAGCTCCCGACCCGACCCCTGATGGCAAGACCCGGCTCAACGCGAACCCGAGAGGCCCCGCCCAGCGACCGACCTAGAGAGGCCCTGCCCAGTGATCTGGAGAGGCCCCGCCCAGCGCCCCGACCTGGAGAGGCCCCGCCCAGCGCCCCGACCTGGAGAGGCCCCACCCAGCGTCCCAACCTGGAGAGGCCCCGCCCAGTGACCGACTTAGAGAGGTCCTGCCCAGTGACCTAGAGAGGCCCCACCCAGCGTCCCAACCTGGAGAGGCCCCGCCCAGTGACCGACTTAGAGAGGCCCCGCCCAGCGCCCCGACCTGGAGAGGCCCCGCCCAGTGACCGACTTAGAGAGGTCCTGCCCAGTGACCTAGAGAGGCCCCGCCCAGCGCCCCGACCTGGAGAGGCCCCACCCAGCGTCCCAACCTGGAGAGGCCCCGCCCAGCGCCCCGACCTGGAGAGGCCCCGCCCAGCGACCGGCCTAGAGAGGCCCCGCCCAGCGACCCGGAGAGGCCCCGCCCAGCGACCCGGAGAGGCCCCGCCCAGCGACTCGGAGAGGCCCCGCCCAGCGACTCGGAGAGGCCCCGCCCAGTGACCCGACCCGGAGAGGCCCCGCCCAGCGACACGGAGAGGCCCCGCCCAGTGACCCGACCCGGAGAGGCCCCGCCCAGCGACCCGGAGAGGCCCCGCCCAGCGACCCGGAGAGGCCCCGCCCAGCGACCGGCCTAGAGAGGCCCCGCCCAGCGACCCGGAGAGGCCCCGCCCAGTGACCCGGAGAGGCCCCGCCCAGCGACCCGGAGAGACCCCGCCCAGCGACCCGGAGAGACCCCGCCCAGCGACCCAGCGAGGCCCCGCCCAGCGACCCGGAGAGGCCCCGCCCAGCGACTGGCCTAGAGAGGCCCCGCCCAGCGACCCGGAGAGACCCCGCCCAGCGACCCGGAGAGACCCCGCCCAGCGACCCGGAGAGGCCCCACCCAGCGACCCGGTGAGGCCCCGCCCAGCGACCCGGAGAGACCCCGCCCAGCGACCCGGAGAGGCCCCGCCCAGCGACCCGGAGAGGCCCCACCCAGCGACCCGGTGAGGCCCCGCCCAGCGACCCGGAGAGACCCCGCCCAGCGACCCGGAGAGACCCCACCCAGCAACCCTGAGAGGCCCCGCCCAGCGACCCGGAGAGGCCCCGCCCAGCGACCCGGAGAGACCCCGCCCAGCGACCCAGCGAGGCCCCGCCCAGCGACCCAGAGAGGCCCCGCCCAGCGACCCGGAGAGGCCCCGCCCAGCGACCCGACCCGAAGAGACCCCACCCAGCGACCCGGAGAGACCCCACCCAGCGACCCGGAGAGACCCCACCCAGCGACCCGGAGAGACCCCGCCCAGCGACCCGGAGAGACCCCGCCCAGCGACCCGGAGAGACCCCACCCAGCGACCCGGAGAGACCCCGCCCAGCGACCCGGAGAGGGCCCCGCCCAGCAACCCAGAGAGGCCCCACCCAGCGACCCGGAGAGTCCCCGCCCAGCGACCCGGAGAGACCACGCCCAGCGACCCGGAGAGACCCCACCCAGCGACCCGGAGAGACCCCACCCAGCGACCCGGAGAGACCCCACCCAGCGACCCAGCGAGGCCCCGCCCAGCGACTGGCCTAGAGAGGCCCCGCCCAGCGACTCGGAGAGGCCCCGCCCAGTGACCCGGAGAGGCCCCGCCCAGTGACCTGACCCGGAGAGGCCCCGCCCAGCGACCCGAGAGGCCCCGCCCAGCGACCCGAGAGACCCCGCCCAGCGACCCGGAGAGGCCCCACCCGCGAGCCGGAGAGGCCCCGCCCAGCGACCCGGAGAGACCCACCCCAGTGACCCGGAGAGGCCCCGCCCAGCGACCCGAGAGGCCCCACCCAGCGACCCGGAGATGACCCACCCAGCGACCCGGAGAGGCCCCGCCCAGCGACCCGGAGAGGCCCCGCCCAGCGACCCGGAGATACCCCACCCAGCGACCCGGAGATACCCCACCCAGCGACCCGGAGAGACCCCGCCCAGCGACCCGGAGAGGCCCCGCCCAGCGACCCGGAGAGGCCCCACCCAGCGACCCGGAGAGGCCCCGCCCAGCGACCCGGAGAGACCCCACCCAGCGACCGGCCTAGAGAGACCCCGCCCAGCGACCCGGAGAGGCCCCGCCCAGCGACCCGGAGAGACCCCACCCAGCGACCCGGAGAGGCCCCGCCCAGTGACCCGGAGAGGCCCCACCCAGCGACCCGGAGAGGCCCCGCCCAGCAACCCGGAGAGGCCCCACCCAGCGACCTGGAGAGGCCCCGCCCAGTGACCCAGCGAGGCCCCGCCCAGTGACCCAGCGAGGCCCTGTCCAGTGACCCAGCGAGGCCCTGTCCAGTGACCCAGCGAGGCCCTGTCCAGTGACCCGACTTGCCTGGAGATGGAAGAAAGATCCACGTGGAGGCCCGACCGTGCCGACTTCAAGACCTGACCCCAGGAGCGCCCAGGGAGGGAACAGCCCACGGGACCCAGCCCGACCTGCCTCAGGAAGCCCCTGCCCACAACCCAGGACCCCAGAAACGGCGGAGACTTCGCGCGAGGACCCGAACGCGCTGCAAGGTAATTCCCCTGCCCGCAGAAGGCCGGGACCCATCCGGATCGCAAACTCACCCCCCCAGCAACCCCTCTACCTCAACCAGCACCCGGGACCCTGCCAGACGCGACCCCGGAAACGTAACCAGCGCCCTGGACCCTGCCAGACGCGACCCCGGAATCGCAACCAGCACCCGGGACCCCGCCAGACGCAACCACCTACCTTCCACAAGGTCAGACTTCTCCCATCAGATCCCAGGATCATCCAGCAGCAGCCGCCGACCGAGAAAGCGAGGGAAACGCAGCGGTCTGCAGGTTAGACTGAAGGAACGCGGTTTCAAGACCCCTCTCCCCAGCATACTCCTGGCAAACGTCCAAGCGATTGAAAATAAGCTGGATGAACTTAACGCCAGACTTACCTCTCAGAGGGAAGTAAGAGACTGCTGTGTGCTCTGTTTCACAGAGACATGGCTCACCCCCACCTCACCGGACTGTGCCATACAACCTGAAGGCTTCTCTATTCACCGGGCAGACCGCACGGCATCTTCAGGCAAAGCGAAGGGTGGAGGGGTTTGCCTCCTCATCAACTCCTCCTGGTGCTTGGATGTGGTGACCCTGGCGACCTACTGCTCTCCAGACCTGGAATACTTGACCGTAAAGTGCCGCCCATACTATCTTCCACGTGAGTTTACTTCAGCCATTATCACAGCTGTCTACATCCCACCCCAGGCAGAAGTGAGGAAGGCGCTGGATGAACTGTACACAGTCATAAACAACTATGAAACAGAACACCCGGAGGCCTTGTTCATTGTGGCCGGAGACTTCAACAAGGCCAACCTCAAGAGTGTACTGCCAAAATTTCCACCAGCACATCTCTTGACAACTGCTACTCAAAAATCAAGGGCGCCCACCGTTCCATCCCCCGACCGCACTTTGGGAAATCAGACCACAAGACAGTGCTCCTTCTCCCGGCTTACAAGCAGAAACTCAAGCGGGAGAATCCAGCTAAGAAGGTTGTGCAGTGCTGGTCCGAGGAAACAGAAGAGCTCTTACGTGACTGCTTGGAGACAGTGGACTGGTCCATATTTAAGAACTCGGCGCCAACTTAAATGAGTATGCCACCACCGTCACAGACTTCATCAGCAAAGTGTGGACGACTGTGTGCCAAAGAAAGCAGTACGTACGTTCCCCAACCGGAAACCATGGCTCAACCGCGAGATTGACTCCCTACTGAAGGACAGATCTGAGGCGTTCAAGGCAGACGACCCTGTCCTATACAATAAATCCAGGTACGACCTCCGCAAAGCCATCCGAGATGCCAAGAGAGAATATCAAACTAATCTAGAGTCACAGACAGACTCTCGGCGGTTGTGGCAAGGACTAAACAACATAACGGGCTACAAAGCGAAGCCGAGCAGTATCTCTGGCAGCAGCACACCCCTCCCCGATGAACTTAATGCATTCTATGCTCGGTTTGAGCAGGTAACCAAAAATCCACTGTCGAGTGCCCCAGCAGCCCATAACTCACCCATACCCACCATCACAGTTTCCGAAGTCAGATCGGCCTTCCTGAAAGTGAACCCACGGAAGGCGATGGGCCCGGACGGGATCCCTGGTCGTGCACTCAGAGCCTGCGCATACCAGCTGGCAGAGGTATTCACAGACATCTTTAACCTATCCCTACTCCACTCCGAGGTCCCCACCTGCTTCAAGAAGACCAACATCATACCGGTGCCAAAGAAGAACCAGGCAACGTGCCTCAATGACTACCGCCCGGTGGCCCTGACGTCAGTTGTAATGAAGTGCTTCGAGAGGCTGATCATGAAGCGCATCACCTCCATACTCCCAGACCGCCTTGATCCACTGCAATTCGCATAAGACATAAGAACTAGGAGCAGAAGTAGACCGTCTGGCCCTTCGAGCCTGCTCCGCCATTCTATAAGATCATGGCTGATCTTCTCGTGGTCTCAGAACCACTTACCCACATTCTCGCCATATCCCGTAATTCCTTTATTTTTCAAAAAAACATCTACCCTATCTTTAAATATATTCAATGAAGTAGCGTCTACTACTCCTTTCGGTAGGGAATTCCATACTTTAACCACACTCTGAGTGAAGAAGTTCCTCCTTGATTCAGTCCTAAATCTGCCCCCCCTAATCTTGAGGCTATGCCCTCTTGTCCTACTTTCACCTACCAGTGGAAACATCCTTTCTACTTCTATCTTATCCATTCCCTTCAAAATGTTATATGTTTCTATTAGATCCCCCCTCAACCTTCTGAATTCCAGTGAATATAATCCCAATCTACTCAGCCTCTCCTCATACGAAACCCCCTGAACTCCGGAATCAGCCTAGTGAACCTCCTCTGCACCCCCTCTAGTGCTAGCACATCCTTTCTCAAGTGTGGAGACCAAAACTGCACACAGTACTCCGCATACCGTCGCAATCGGTCCATAGCAGACGCCATTTCCCTGGCGCTATACTCATCCCTAGAACATCTCGACAACAATCAGACTCCTATTTATTGACTACAGCTCCGCCTTCAACACCATAATCCCAGCCAAGCTCATATCAAAGCTCCAAAACCTAGGACTTGTCTCTCCACTCTGCAACTGGATCCTCAATTTTCTGACCAACAGACCATAATCAGTAAGAATGAACAACAACATCTCCTCCACAATAGCCCTCAAAACTGGAGCCCTGCAAGGCTGCGTACTTAGCCCCCTACTCTACTCCCTGTACACACACAACTGCGTGGCAAAACTTGGTTCCAACTCCAAGATGGCTGACGATACGACCATAGTGGGCCGGATCTTGAATAACGATGAGTCAGAATACAGGAGGGAGATAGAGAACCTAGCGGAGTGGTGTAACGACAACAATCTCTCCCTCAATGCCAGCAAAACTAAAGAGCTGGTCATTGACTTCAGGAAGCAAAGTACTGTACACACCCCTGTCAGCATCAACGGGGCCGAGGTGGAGATGGTTAGCAGTTTCAAATTCCTAGGGGTGCACATCACCAAAAATCTGTCCTGGTCCACTCACGTCGACGCTATCACCAAGAAAGCACAACAGCGCCTATACTTCCTCAGGAAACTAAGGAAATTCGGCATGTCCACATTAATCCTTACCAACTTTTACAGATGCACTATAGAGAGCATCCTATCGGGCTGCATCACAGCCTGGTATGGCAACTGCTCAGCCCAGGACCGCAAGGAACTTCAGAGAGTCGTGAATACCGCCCAGTCCATCACACAAACCTGCCTCCCATCCATTGATTCCATCTACACCTCCCGCTGCCGGGGGAAAGCGGGCAGCATGATCAAAGACCCCTCCCACCCGGCTTATTCACTGTTCAACTTCTTCCATCGGGCAGGAGATACAGAAGTCTGAGAACACGCACAAACAGACTCCGAAACAGCTTCTTTCCCACTGTTACCAGACTCCAAAATGACCCTCTTATGGACTGACCCCATTAACACTACACCCTGTAGGCTTCATCCGATGCTTATATATTTACATTGTGTACCTTGTGTTGCCCTATTATGTATTTTCTTTTATTCCCTTTTCTTCCCATATACTTAATGATCTGTTGAGCTGCTCGCAGAAATATACTTTTCACTGTACCTCGGTACACGCGACAATAAACAAATCCAATCCAATCCAATCCAATCCAGTCCAGTCCAGTCCAGTCCAGTCCAGTCCAGTCCAGTCCAGTCCTGTCCAGTTCTGTCCAGTCCAGTCCAGTCCAGTCCAGTCCAGTCCAATCCAATCCAGTCCAGTCCAGTCCAGTCCAGTCCAGTCCAGTCCAGTCCAGTCCTGTCCAGTCCTGTCCAGTCCAGTCCAGTCCAGTCCAGTCCAGTCCAATCCAATCCAGTCCAGTCCAGTCCAGTCCAGTCCTGTCCAGTCCAGTCCAGTCCAGTCCAGTCCAGTCCAGTCCAATCCAGTCCAGTCCAGTCCAGTCCAGTCCAGTCCAGTCCAATCCAGTCCAGTCCAATCCAATCCAATCCAGTCCAGTCCAGTCCAATCCGTTGTTAGTGTAGGTATTACGACACTCAGGGTTGTTCAGTAAATGTCGAAAGTTCTTCATTGGCTCTTAAATGCGTTAGGATGTCCAGAGGTTGCAAAGGGCGCCACAGAAATGTCAGTTATTCCTGGGAGTGAAGCTATCTGGCATCAGCTCCACTCGAGTGTGGCATTTCGTCACAATGGAACCGTTTATCAGTGTGTGCTGTCACCATTTGTGACTCATAGCAGGGTTACTGTATTTGTATACATGTATTTCTGTGTTGGGAAGGTGCTAGGGTTGAAATAGGGATCAGTGAGACACAATGAACCTGTTTTATGTGTTTGCAGTGTGTAGTCGAGATTATAGAGTAAACATTGCTGTGTTCAAACTTACAGTGAGCCAACTATGTCCCTGTGCACAAAGACCATTGTAATATGGAGGGTGTTTATTCAATCAGAAATGCTTTGTAAGGTGATGATCTTTTCAAAGGACTGCCGTGCCTTCTCGTGACTTTGCCAGGAGCCTGGGTCCTGTCCAACCATTAGCAAACAGGCTCTGGTCACAGGATTAAGCCCGAAGCTGGGACATTCTCTCCCTAAAGCTCTCCATCTCTTTCCCTCTCTTTCCCTCTCTTTGACCGAGCTGTTGATCACCTCTCCTCATGAATCCTCACAGTATCAAACTGCATGGTAACAGAATGGAATCCTGTGACGTTTTACTGCCTTACCGATGCTGTGGCAATGCAGATGTTTGTGGTTGACAGATGCATGTGTTTTATATCTGCTTGCCTCAGTTGGCACTGCTCCCTGAATCTGAGTCAGCTGTTCAAGACAGATAGAACCATAGAATCTACAGCACGGAGTCAGACCCTTCGTCCCAAACTGGTCCATGCCAACCAAAAAGCTCATCAAAACTAACCACATTTGCCTGCATTTGGCCCATCTCCCTCTACACCTTTCCTGTCCACAAAGCTGGACCGCACGGTACCGTACTGCAGCACGGTAGCATTGTGGATAGCACAATCGCTTGACAGCTCCAGGGTCCCAGGTTCGATTCCCGGCTGGGTCACTGTCTGTGCGGAGTCTGCACGTCCTCCCCGTGTGTGCGTGGGTTTCCTCCGAGTGCTCCGGTTTCCTCCCACAGTCCAAAGATGTGCAGGTTAGGTGGATTGGACATGCTAAATTGCCCCTTAGTGTCCAAAATTGCCCTTAGTGTTGGGTGGGGTTACTGGGTTATGGGAATAGGGTGGAGGTGTTGACCTTGGGTAGGGTGCTCTTTCCAAGAGCCGGTGCAGACTCTAATGGGCCGAATGGCCTCCTTCTGCACTGTAAATTCTATGATAATCTATGAACTGCAAATTTACTGATCATGTACATTCTCATCCAAATCGTTGATATGGATAACAAACAGCAATGGGCCCAGCACTGAGCCCTGAGGCACACCGCTAGTCACAGGCCTCCAGTCCGACAAGCATCCTTACACCACTACCCTCTGCTTCCTACCATCAAGCCAGTTATATATCCAATGTGCCAGCTCTCCCTGGATTCTGTGTGATCGTTCGTCAACAGCAGCCTACCATGTGGAACTTTATCAAAGGCCTTACTGAAGTCCATATAGTCTATGTCTACTGCCCTGCCCTCATCAACCTTCCGGGCCACTTCGTCAAAGAACTCTAACAAATTTGTAAGGTATGATCTCCCATGCACAAAGCTGTGCTGACTGCTCCTAATCAAACCCTGACTTTCCAAATGCCTATATATCTTATCCCTCAGAATCCTCTCGAGTAACTTACCCACTACAGATGTGAGGCTTACCCATCTATAATTCCCAGGTTTTACTCTGCAGCCCTTCTCAAATAAGGGCACAACATTTACTACCCTCCAGTCTTCTGGTGCCTCACCCGTGGCGAACGATGATGCAAATATTTCAGCCGGGGCTCCCGCAATTTCTTCTCTAGCCCCACGCAGTGTTCTTGGATATATCTGGTCAGGGTCACAAGGTTTATCCACCTTCATACATTTTAATACGGCCATCACCTCCTCCAATGCAAACTGTCCCCAATATATCGCCCTCACCTTCCCGGGTTCCCAAGTCTTCATGTCTTACTCCACGGTAAACACAGAGGAGAAATATCCATTGAGGACTTCACCCATCTCCTGCGGTTCCACACGTGTGTCCACTTTGGTCATTGATGGGTCCTATTCTCTCTCTAGTTATTCTTTGTCCTTTAATATCCTTAACGAATCCCTTTGGATTCACCTCAATCCTCTCGGCCAAAGCTACCACATGCCCCCTTTTTACCCTCCTAATTTCCTTCTTCAGTAGAGTCCTGTATCCCCTTGTACATCTCCGGGGAATCCCCTGATTCCAGCTGCTCGTACCTGAGCCATGCCTCCTGTTTCCTGGCCAATATGTTTTGTCATCCAGGATTCCCTACTCCTGCCAGCCATGCCCTGCAACCTAACAGGGACATTCAGACCCTGAACTCCAGCTATTTCACTTTTAAAGGCCTCCCAATTGCCAGGAGACCGCTTTGCCCTCAAACAAGCTCCTCCAATCAACCCTTGCCAGCTCCCGTTTAATTGCATCAAAATTCGGCTTGCCCCAATTTGGAACTTGCGCCCGTGGGTCAGTTTTGTCTCTTTGCATAACTATGTAAAAATTAATAGAACTATGGTCGCTGGTCCCAAAGTGGTTCCTGTCACCTCCGTCACTCGCCCTGCCTATTTCCCAAGCGTAGATCAAGTTTTGCCCTTTCCCGAGTAGGACTGCCCGAGGAAACTTTCCTGAACACACTTAACAAATTCCACCCCACCCAAGCCCTTAACACTAAGGCAGTCCCAGTCTATGTTAGGACAATTTAAATCCCCGTCTGTGACAACCCTATTACTCCTGTAAGTCTCTCCAATCTCCCGGCATATTTGCTATTCTAATTCCCGTTGACTATTTGGGGGCCTATGGTGTAACCCCACTGAGGGGTATTATTTTGAGTGGCAGGTGGTGGTGGTGGGTGGGGGGGTGGTTTCTATCTGGCATTCTGGGCTAATATTTACCCCCCGACCAACAGTCACACAAAGCAGGTGTCTATCGCTGTTTGTGGGATTTGCTGTGTAAAATGTGGCAGCTTCATTTGTTTTCATAGCAGCACTGACTGGGCAATAAGCATCATTTGATATGGATTTGATTTATTGTCACGTGTAGCGAGGTCTGGTGAAAAGTATTGTTCTGCGTACAGTTCAGACAGATCATTCCGTACATGAAAATACACAGGGCAAACATAAAATACACCATGTAAACACATAGACACAGGCATGGGGTGAAGCAGACGGAGTGTAGTACTGCTCAGTAGAGAAGATGTGTGAAGAGATCAGTTCAGTCCATAAGAGGGTCGTTCAGGAGTCTGGTAACAGCGGGGAAGAAGCTGTTTTTGAGTCTGTTTGTGCGTGTTCTCAGACTTCTGTACCTCCTGCCCGATGGAAGAAGTTGGAAGAGTGAGTAAGCCGGGTGGGAGGGGTCTTTGATTATGCTGCCCGCTTTCCCCAGGCAGCGGGAGGCGTAGATGGAGTCAATGGTTCGGGAGGCGGATTCGTGTGATGGACTGGGCTGTGTTCACGATTCTCTGAAGTTTCTTACAGTCTTGGGCCGAGCAGTTGCCATACCAGGCTGTGATGCAGCCAGATATTATTGGATGGGAAATGCTTCAGGATGTCCTGAGGCGCTGTGATGCAGCATAAACATACTCCTTCTGTGTGGTGCCAATGTGGCACCTTGGTCACACACTTCTCCACACTGGCATTCCAATGTGGTACTGCGGGAATGCTGCATTGTCAGAAATGCTGTCTCGGGTTAGATGTCTAACGGAGGACGTTAAAGATCCCACAGCCCCCATTTTGAAGAAGAGGATTTCTCCCATTGCCTCTGGCCCAGTATTTATCCTTCAGTCGACACTCCTGAAAACAAACGATCTGGTCATTATCACATTGCTGTTTGTGGAATCTTGCTGTTCACACATCGGCTGCTGCTGTTTCCTACATTACAACACCGATTACACATCAAGAGGTGTTTCATTGGCTGCAACAGCAGGGGTGGTGAGAGGCGCTATGTAAATGTACCTCTTTTGAACAATGTCTTGACTTTAAACTTCCCATCCTTGGTCCCAAATCCCCCAGTGACTCCGGTCCTCCCTATCTCTGGAAGCTCCTCCAGCCTTTGAGATCTTTGGGCTCCTCAAATTCTAGCCGCCGGTTATTCCTGAATCCCATCGCTTCACCATTGGCGGCCGTGCCGTCAGACTGAATAAACTCGGTTTGTTCTCACTGGAACGATGGAGGTTGAGGGACGACCTGATAGAGGTCTACAAAATTATGAGGGGCATAGATAGAATGGATAGTCAGAGGCTTTTTCCCAGGATAGAGGGGTCAATTACTAGGGGGCATAGGTTTAAGGTGCGAGGGGCAAGGTTTAGAGGAGATGTACGAGGCAAGTTTTTTACACAGAGGGTAGTGGGTGCCTGGAACTCGCTGCCGGAGGAGGTGGTGGAAGCAGGGACGATAGTGACATTTAAGGGGCATCTTGACAAATACATGAATAGGATGGGAATAGAGGGATACGGACCCCGGAAGTGTAGAAGATTTTAGTTTAGACGGCAGCATGGTCGGCACAGGCTCGGAGGGCCGAAGGGCCTGTCCCTGTGCTGTACTTTTCTTTTTTCTTTGTTCCCCAAGCTCCCTGAACCCCTCCATCTCTCTATCTCACTCATCCTTTAAAACACCCCTTAAAACCTACTACTTTGTCCAAGCTTTTAGTGATCGGTGGTTGGGCTTCATGCTTTGTTTTATAATGTTCCACCTTGGTACATTTCAGGTGCTATTTTAAAGTACGTGGTTGTTGTTATTTCAACCCAGCGGCGCTGTGAAGTGCTGTCAGCAGAGGGCGCCATTGGCTGCGATTTGGGAGTGGCAGCAGCAGGGCCGCACTGCCACCTGCCGGTAAGAGGCGGCATTGCAGAAACCTGGGAATTGACTTTATAAATCACACCGCCTGCTTTCAAACATTCCAGCAAAGTGAGAATTAATGGGAACATCCCCTCGCTCTATTTCAAAGGAGGTTGGTGGAGATACCCCTGATGTCCAGATCCATATTTTCCAGTTAAACAACAGCCAAAGAGGTTATCAGGTCACTATCATATTACTGTTTGAGGGACATCGACTGTTGCCAGGTTTCTGACTGTTGCCAGGTTTCTGTTGCCAGGTTTCTGACTGTTGCCAGGTTTCTGACTGTTGCTGGTTTCTGACTGTTGCCAGGTTTCTGACTGTTGCCAGGTTTCTGACTGTTGCCAGGTTTCTAACTGTTGCCAGGTTTCTGTTGGCAGGTTTATGACTGTTGCCAGGTTTATGACTGTTGCCAGGTTTCTGTTGGCAGGTTTATGACTGTTGCCAGGTTTATGACTGTTGCCAGGTTTCTGACTGTTGCCAGGTTCCTGTTACCAGGTTTATGACTGTTGCCTGGTTTCTAACTGTTGCCAGGTTTTTGACTGTTGCCATGTTCCTGACTGTTGCCAGGTCTCTGACTGTTGCTGGTTTCTGACTGTTGCTAGGTTTCTGACTGTTGCCGGGTTTCTGACTGTTGCCAGGTCTCTGACTGTTGCCAGGTCTCTGACTGTTGCTGGTTTCTGACTGTTGCCAGGTCTCTGACTGTTGCTGGTTTCTGACTGTTGCCAGGTCTCTGACTGTTGCCAGGTTTCTGACTGTTGCTAGGTTTCTGACTGTTGCTAGGTCTCTGACTGTTGCTGGGTTTCTGACTGTTGCCAGGTCTCTGACTGTTGCCAGGTTTCTGACTGTTGCTAGGTTTCTGACTGTTGCTGGGTTTCTGACTGTTGCCAGGTTTCTGACTGTTGCCAGGTATCTGACTGTTGCCTGGTTTCTAACTGTTGCTAGGTTTCTGACTGTTGCTGGGTTTCTGACTGTTGCCAGGTTTCTGACTGTTGCTAGGTTTCTGACTGTTGCTGGGTTTCTGACTGTTGCCAGGTTTCTGACTGTTGCCAGGTTTCTGACTGTTGCCAGGTTTCTGACTGTTGCCAGGTTTCTGACTGTTGCCAGGTCTCTGACTGTTGCCTGGTTTCTAACTGTTGCCAGGTTTCTGACTGTTGCCAGGTTTCTGTTGCCAGGTTTCTGACTGTTGCCAGGTTTCTGACTGTTGCCAGGTTTCTGACTGTTTCCAGGTTTCTGACTGTTGCCAGGTTTCTGACTGTTGCCAGGTTCCTGACTGTTGCCTGGTCTCTGACTGTTGCTGGTTTCTGACTGTTGCTAGGTTTCTGACTGTTGCCGGGTTTCTGACTGTTGCCAGGTTTCTGACTGTTGCCTGGTCTCTGACTGTTGCTGGTTTCTGACTGTTGCTAGGTTTCTAACTGTTGCCTGGTTTCTAACTGTTGCCAGGTTTCTGACTGTTGCCAGGTTTCTGTTGGCAGGCTTATGACTGTTGCCAGGCTCCTGACTGTTGCCAGGTCTCTGACTGTTGCCTGGTTTCTAACTGTTGCCAGGTTTCTGACTGTTGCTGGTTTCTGACTGTTGCCGGGTTTCTGAATGTTGCCAGGTTTCTGACTGTTGCCAGGTTTCTGACTGTTGCCAGGTCTCTGACTGTTGCCAGGTCTCTGACTGTTGCCTGGTTTCTAACTGTTGCCAGGTTTCTGACTGTTGCTGGTTTCTGAATGTTGCCGGGTTTCTGAATGTTGCCTGGTTTCTAACTGTTGCCAGGTTTCTGACTGTTGCTGGTTTCTGACTGTTGCCGGGTTTCTGAATGTTGCCAGGTTTCTGACTGTTGCTGGTTTCTGACTGTTGCTGGTTTCTGACTGTTGCCAGGTTTCTGACTGTTGCCTGGTTTCTGACTGTTGCCAGGTTTCTGACTGTTGCTGGTTTCTGACTGTTGCCTGGTTTCTAACTGTTGCCAGGTTTCTGACTGTTGCCAGGTTTCTAACTGTTGCCGGGGTTCTGACTGTTGCTTGGTTTCTGTTGCCAGGTTTCTGACTGTTGCCAGGTTTCTGACTGTTGCTGGTTTCTGACTGTTGCTGGTTTCTGACTGTTGCCAGGTTTCTGACTGTTGCTTGGTTTCTGACAACTGTTGCTGGTTTCTGACTGTTGCTGGTTTCTGACTGTTGCCGGGTTTCTGACTGTTGCCAGGTTTCTGACTGTTGCCAGGTTTCTAACTGTTGCCAGGTTTCTGACTGATGCCAGGTTTCTAACTGTTGCCAGGTTTCTGACAACTGTTGCTGGTTTCTGACTGTTGCTGGTTTCTGACTGTTGCCGGGTTTCTGACTGTTGCCAGGTTTCTGGCTGTTGCTGGGTTCCTGACTGTTGCCAGGTTTCTAACTGTTGCCAGGTTTCTAACTGTTGCCAGGTTTCTGACTGTTGCCAGGTTTCTGACTGTTGCTGGGTTTCTAAATGTTGCCAGGTTTCTAACTGTTGCCAGGTTTCTGACTGTTGCTGGGTTTCTGACTGTTGCCTGGTTTCTGACTGTTGCTGGTTTCTGACTGTTGCTGGTTTCTGACTGTTGCCAGGTTTCTGACTGTTGCCAGGTTTCTGACTGTTGCTGGTTTCTGACTGTTGCCAGGTTTCTGACTGTTGCTGGGTTTCTAAATGTTGCCAGGTTTCTAACTGTTGCCAGGTTTCTGACTGTTGCTGGGTTTCTAAATGTTGCCAGGTTTCTAACTGTTGCTGGTTTCTGACTGTTGGCAGGTTTATGACTGTTGCCTGGTTTCTGACTGTTGCTGGGTTTCTAAATGTTGCCAGGTTTCTGACTGTTGCTGGTTTCTGACTGTTGCCAGGTTTCTGACTGTTGCCAGGTTTCTAACTGTTGCCAGGTTTCTGACTGTTGCTGGGTTTCTAAATGTTGCCAGGTTTCTAACTGTTGCTGGGTTTCTAACTGTTGCCAGGTTTCTGACTGTTGCTGGTTTCTGACTGTTGCCAGGTTTCTGACTGTTGCTGGTTTTCTGACTGTTGCCAGGTTTCTGAGTGTTGCCAGGTTTCTGACTGTTGCTGGTTTCTGACTGTTGCCAGGTTTCTGACTGTTGCTGGTTTCTGACTGTTGCCAGGTTTCTGACTGTTGCCAGGTTTCTGACT
This sequence comes from Scyliorhinus canicula, assembly GCF_902713615.1. NCBI lineage: Eukaryota > Metazoa > Chordata > Chondrichthyes > Carcharhiniformes > Scyliorhinidae > Scyliorhinus > Scyliorhinus canicula. The sequence continues at coordinate 5,570,215 of NC_052147.1, forward strand.
GTTGCCAGGTATCTGACTGTTGCCAGGTTTCTGACTGTTGCCAGGTTTCTGAGTGTTGCTGGTTTCTGACTGTTGCCAGGTTTCTGACTGTTGCCAGGTTCTAACTGTTGCCAGGTTTCTGACTGTTGCCAGGTTTCTAACTGTTGCCAGGTTTCTAACTGTTGCCAGGTTTCTAACTGTTGCTAGGTTTCTAACTGTTGCCAGGTTTCTGACTGTTGCTGGTTTCTGACTGTTGCCAGGTTTCTGAGTGTTGCTGGTTTCTGACTGTTGCCAGGTTTCTGACTGTTGCCAGGTTTCTGACTGTTGCCAGGTTTCTGACTGTTGCCAGGTATCTGACTGTTGCCAGGTTTCTGACTGTTGCCAGGTTTCTGACTGTTGCTGGTTTCTGACTGTTGCTGGTTTCTGACTGTTGCTGGTTTCTGACTGTTGCCAGGTTTCTGACTGTTGCCAGGTTTCTGACTGTTGCCAGGTTTCTGACTGTTGCCAGGTTTCTAACTGTTGCCAGGTTTCTGACTGTTGCCAGGTTTCTAACTGTTGCCAGGTTTCTAACTGTTGCCAGGTTTCTAACTGTTGCTAGGTTTCTAACTGTTGCCAGGTTTCTGACTGTTGCTGGTTTCTGACTGTTGCCAGGTTTCTGAGTGTTGCTGGTTTCTGACTGTTGCCAGGTTTCTGACTGTTGCTGGTTTCTGACTGTTGCCAGGTTTCTGACTGTTGCCAGGTTTCTGACTGTTGCTGGTTTCTGACTGTTGCTGTGTTTCTAACTGTTGCCAGGTTTCTAACTGTTGCCAAGTTTCTAACTGTTGCCAGGTTTCTAACTGTTGCCAAGTTTCTAACTGTTGCTGGGTTTCTAACTGTTGCCAGGTTTCTAACTGTTGCCAAGTTTCTAACTGTTGCCAGGTTTCTAACTGTTGCCAAGTTTCTAACTGTTGCCAGGTTTCTAACTGTTGCCAAGTTTCTAACTGTTGCTGGGTTTCTAACTGTTGCCAGGTTTCTAACTGTTGCCAAGTTTCTAACTGTTGCTGGGTTTCTGACTGTTGCCAGGTTTCTGACTGTTGCCAGGTTTCTGACTGTTGCCAGGTTTCTGACTGTTGCTGGTTTCTGACTGTTGCCAGGTTTCTGACTGTTGCCAGGTTTCTGACTGTTGCCAGGTTTCTGACTGTTGCCAGGTTTCTGACTGTTGCCAGGTTTCTGACTGTTGCCAGGTTTCTGTTGCCAGGTTTCTGACTGTTGCCAGGTTTCTGACTGTTGCCAGGTTTCTGACAGTTGCCGGGTTTCTGACTGTTGCTGGGTTTCTAAATGTTGCCAGGTTTCTAACTGTTGCTGGGTTTCTAACTGTTGCTAGGTTTCTAACTGTTGCCAGGTTTCTGACTGTTGCCAGGTTTCTGACTGTTGCCAGGTTTCTGACTGTTGCTGGTTTCTGACTGTTGCTGATTTTCTAACTGTTGCCAAGTTTGTAACTGTTGCTGGGTTTCTGACTGTTGCCTGGTTTCTGACTGTTGCTGGTTTCTGACTGTTGCTGGTTTCTGACTGTTGCCAGGTTTCTGACTGTTGCCAGGTTTCTGACTGTTGCCAGGTTTCTGCCTGTTGCCAGGTTTCTGACTGTTGCCAGGTTTCTGACAGTTGCCGGGTTTCTGACTGTTGCCAGGTTTCTAAATGTTGCCAGGTTTCTAGCTGTTGCTGGGTTTCTAACTGTTGCTAGGTTTCTAACTGTTGCCAGGTTTCTAACTGTTGCCAGGTTTCTGACTGTTGCTGGTTTCTGACTGTTGCCTGGTTTCTGACTGTTGCCAGGTTTCTAACTGTTGCCAGGTTTCTAACTGTTGCTGTGTTTCTAACTGTTGCCGTGTTTCTAACTGTTGCCAGGTTTCTGACTGTTGCCTGGTTTCTAACTGTTGCTGTGTTTCTAACTGTTGCCAGGTTTCTGACTGTTGCTGGTTTCTGACTGTTGCTGTGTTTCTAACTGTTGCCAAATTTCTAACTGTTGCTGGGTTTCTGACTGTTGCTGGTTTCTGACTGTTGCCAGGTTTCTGACTGTTGCCAGGTTTCTGCCTGTTGCCAGGATTCTGACTGTTGCCAGGTTTCTGACTGTTGCTGGTTTCTGACTGTTGCCAGGTTTCTGACTGTTGCGAGGTTTCTGACTGTTGCTGGTTTCTGACTGTCGGCAGGTTTCTGACTGTTGCCAGGTTTCTGACTGTTGCCAGGTTTGCAGGTTCTGACTGTTGCCAGGTTTCTGTTGCCAGGTTTCTGACTGTTGCCAGATTTCTAACTGTTGCCAGGTTTCTGACTGTTGCCAGGTTTCTGACTGTTGCCAGGTTTCTGACTGTTGACAGGTTTCTGACTGTTGACAGGTATCTGACTGTTGCCAAGTTTCTGACTGTTGCCAGGTTTCTAACTGTTGCCAAGTTTCTGACTGTTGCCAGGTTTCTGACTGTTGCTGGTTTCTGACTGTTGCCAGATTTCTGACTGTTGCCAGGTTTCTGCCTGTTGCCAGGTTTCTAACTGTTGCCAAGTTTCTGACTGTTGCCAGGTTTCTGACTGTTGCTGGTTTCTGACTGTTGCCAGATTTCTGACTGTTGCCAGGTTTCTGCCTGTTGCCAGGTTTCTGACTGTTGCTGGATTCTGACTGTTGCCAGGTTTCTAACTGTTGCCAGGTTTCTGACTGATGCCAGGTTTCTGACAGTTGCCAGGTTTCTGCCTGTTGCTGGTTTCTGACTGTTGCCAGGTTTCTGACTGTTGCCAGGTTTCTAACTGTTGCCAGGTTTCTGACTGATGCCAGGTTTCTGACAGTTGCCGGGTTTCTGACTGTTGCTGGGTTTCTAAATGTTGCCAGGTTTCTGACTGTTGCGGGGTTTCTAACTGTTGCTAGGTTTCTAACTGTTGCCAGGTTTCTAACTGTTGCCAGGTTACTGACTGTTGCCAGGTTTCTAACTGTTGCTGTGTTTCTGACTGTTGCTAGGTTTCTAACTGTTGCCAGGTTTCTAACTGTTGCCAGGTTTCTGGCTGTTGCCAGGTTTCTGACTGTTGCTGGTTTCTGACTATTGCTGGTTTCTGACTGTTGCCAGGTTTCTGACTGGTGCCAGGTTTCTAACTGTTGCTGTGTTTCTAACTGTTGCTGTGTTTCTAACTGTTGCCAGGTTACGGCCTGTTGCCTGGTTTCTAACTGTTGCCAGGTTTCTGACTGTTGCCAGGTTTCTGACTGTTGCTGGTTTCTGACTGTTGCTGTGTTTCTAACTGTTGCCAAGTTTCTAACTGTTGCTGGGTTTCTGACTGTTGCCTGGTTTCTGACTGTTGCTGGTTTCTGACTGTTGCCGGGTTTCTGACTGTTGCTGGTTTCTGACTGTTGCCAGGTTTCTGACTGTTGCCAGGTTTCTGCCTGTTGCCAGGTTTCTGACTGTTGCCAGGTTTCTGACTGTTGCCAGGTTTCTGACTGTTGCCAGGTTTCTGACTGTTGCCAGGTTTCTGACTGTTGCCAGGTTTCTGTTGCCAGGTTTCTGACTGTTGCCAGATTTCTAACTGTTGCCAGGTTTCTGACTGTTGCCAGGTATCTGACTGTTGCTAGGTTTCTGACTGTTGACAGGTATCTGACTGTTGCCAGGTTTCTGACTGTTGCCAGGTTTCTGACTGTTGCCTGGATTCTGACTGTTGCTAGGTATCTGACTGTTGCCAGGTATCTGACTGTTGCCAGGTTTCTGACTGTTGCCAGGTTTCTAACTGTTGCCAGGTTTCTGACTGTTGCCAGGTATCGTCTGTTGCCAGGTATCTGACTGTCGCCAGGTTTTTGACTGTTGCCTGTATTCTGACTGTTGCCTGGTTTCTGACTATTGCCAGCTTTTAGACTGTTGCCTGTTTTCAGACTGTTGCCGGGTTTCAGACTGTTGCCGGGTTTCTAACTGTTGCTGGTTTCTGACTGTTGCCAGGTTTCTCACTGTTGCCAGGTTTCTGACTGTTGCTGGGTTTCTGACTGTTGCCAGGTTTCTGACAGTTGCCAGGTTTCTGACTGTTGCCTGGATTCTGACTGTTGCCTGGTTTCTGACTGTTACCAGGTTTCTGACTGTTGCCAGGTTTCTGACTGTTACCAGGTTTCTGACTGTTACCAGGTTTCTGACTGTTACCAGGTTTCTGACTCTTGCCAGGTTCCTGACTCTTGCCTGGTTTCTGACTTGCCTGGATTCTGACTGTTGCCTGGATTGTGACTGTTGCCTGGTTACTGACTGTTGCCAGGTCTCTGACTGTTGCCTGGTTTCTGACTGTTGCCAGGTTTCTGACTGTTGCCAGGTCTCTGACTGTTGCTGGTTTCTGACTGTTGCTAGGTTTCTGACTGTTGCCGGGTTTCTGACTGTTGCCAGGTTTCTGACTGTTGCCAGGTCTCTGACTGTTGCCTGGTTTCTAACTGTTGCCTGGTTTCTAACTGTTGCCAGGTTTCTGACTGTTGCCAGGTTTCTGTTGGCAGGTTTCTGACTGTTGCCAGGTCTCTGACTGTTGCCTGGTTTCTAACTGTTGCCAGGTTTCTGACTGTTGCCAGGTTTCTGTTGGCAGGTTTATGACTGTTGCCAGGTCTCTGACTGTTGCCAGGTTTCTGACTGTTGCTGGTTTCTGACTGTTGCCGGGTTTCTGAATGTTGCCTGGTTACTGACTGTTGCCAGGTTTCTGACTGTTGCCGGGTTTCTGAATGTTGCCAGGTTTCTGACTGTTGCCAGGTTTCTGACTGTTGCCAGGTTTCTGACTGTTTCCAGGTTTCTGACTGTTGCTGGTTTCTGACTGTTGCCAGGTTTCTGACTGTTGCCTGGATTCTGACTGTTGCCTGGTTTCTGACTGTTGCCAGGTTTCTGCCTGTTGCCAGGTTTCAGACTGTTGCCTTGATTCTGACTGTTGCCAGGTTTCTAACTGTTGCCAGGTTTCTGACTGTTGCCAGGTTTCTGGCTGTTGCCAGGTTTCTGACTGTTGCCTGGATTCTGACTGTTGCCAGGTTTCTGACTGTTGCCAGGTTTCTGACTGTTGCCAGGTTTCTGACTGTTGCCTGGATTCTGACTGTTGCTAGGTTTATGACTGTTGCCAGGTTTCTGGCTGTTGCCAGGTTTCTGACTGTTGCCTGGATTCTGACTGTTGCCAGGTTTCTGACTGTTGCCAGGTTTCTGACTGTTGTCTGGATTCTGTCTGTTGCTGGGCTTCTGACTGTTGTCTGGATTCTGACTGTTGCCTGGTTTCTGATTGTTACCTGGTTACTGACTGTTGCCTGAATTCTGACTGTTGCCAGGTTTCTAACTGTTGCCTGGTTTCTGACTGTTGTCTGGATTCTGACGGTTGCCAGGTTTCTGACTGTTGTCTGGATTCTGACTGTTGCCAGGTGCCCGATCCAAACCCTGACTGTACTGAGGGTTTCATTCTGCAGTTTCCAATTGCACCAAATTCCGGAGTCGCACAGAGAAACAGGCCATTCGGCCCAACTGATCAATACTGGTGTTCATGCTCCACACAAACCTCCTCCCATCCAATTCCACCTCACCCCATCGGCATTTCCTTCTATTTCTCCTACTTGGATGCACCTACGCTATTCCCCTCAACTACACATTGTGGGGAATTCCACACTCTCTGGGCAAAGAAGCTTCTCTAGTTCCCTGACTTATCCAGTCCCTTTTACACTCTGAAGGACCCTTATATTGTCTCATCCCTCAGTCTTCCTGTTCTGTAAAGCTCCAGCCTGTTTATCCTTTCCTCAGAGTTATGAAAACTCTGACTGGTCTCAGTTTTGAACCTTCTCCATGACGTCAATGTAAATTTTACAACAGAGGTTGGATGGGTGTTCAGTGCCCGGGGTCTTACACCTCAGTCTCATCAAGGTGCAGGGAGATCAGAACAATTCTTTATGAATGAGGTGATTCTGATCCATCCCAGGGCAGCAGTGGTTAGCACTGCTGTCTCACAGTGCCAGGGACCCGGGTTAGCACTGCTGCCTCACAGCGTCAAGGACCCGGGTTAGCACTGCTGTCTCACAGTACCAGGGTTCCAGGTTAACACCGCTGTCTCACAGTGCCAGGGACCCGGGTTAGCACTGCTGTCTCACAGTGCCAGGGACCCGGGTTAACACCGCTGTCTCACAGCGCCAGGGACCCGGGTTAACACCGCTGTCTCACAGCGCCAGGGACCCGGGTTAACACTGCTGCCTCACAGTGCCAGGGACCCGGGTTAAGACCGCTGTCTCACAGCGCCAGGGACCCGGGTTAACACTGCTGTCTCACAGTGCCAGGGACTCGGGTTAACACTGCTGTCTCACAGTGCCAGGGACTCGGGTTAACACTGCTGCCTCACAGTGCCAGGGGCCCGCGTTAACACTGCTGCCTCACAGTGCCAGGGACCCGGGTTAACACTGCTGTCTCACAGTGCCAGGGACCCAGGTTAACACTGCTGCCTCACAGTGCCAGGGACCCGGGTTAACACTGCTGTCTGACAGTGCCAGGGACCCGGGTTAACACTGCTGTCTCACAGTGCCAGGGACCCGGGTTAACACTGCTGCCTCACAATGCCAGGGACCCGGGTTAACACTGCTGCCTCACAGCGCCAGCGACCCGGGTTAGCACTGCTGCCTCACTGTGCCAGGGACCTGGGTTAGCACTGCTGTCTCACAGTGCCAGGGATCCGGGTTAACACTGCCGTCTCACAGTGCCAGGGACCTGGGTTAACACTGCTGTCTCACAGTGCCAGAGACCCGGGTTAACACCGCTGTCTCACAGCGTCAAGGACCCGGGTTAGCACTGCTGTCTCACAGTACCAGGGTTCCGGGTTAACACCGCTGTCTCACAGTGCCAGGGACCCGGGTTAGCACTGCTGTCTCACAGTGCCAGGGACCCGGGTTAACACCGCTGTCTCACAGCGCCAGGGACCCGGGTTAACACCGCTGTCTCACAGCGCCAGGGACCCGGGTTAACACTGCTGCCTCACAGTGCCAGGGACTCGGGTTAACACTGCTGTCTCACAGTGCCAGGGACCCGGGTTAAGACCGCTGTCTCACAGCGCCAGGGACCCGGGTTAACACTGCTGTCTCACAGTGCCAGGGACTCGGGTTAACACTGCTGTCTCACAGTGCCAGGGGCCCGCGTTAACACTGCTGCCTCACAGTGCCAGGGACCCGGGTTAACACTGCTGTCTCACAGTGCCAGGGACCCAGGTTAACACTGCTGCCTCACAGTGCCAGGGACCCGGGTTAACACTGCTGTCTGACAGTGCCAGGGACCCGGGTTAACACTGCTGTCTCACAGTGCCAGGGACCCGGGTTAACACTGCTGCCTCACAATGCCAGGGACCCGGGTTAACACTGCTGCCTCACAGCGCCAGCGACCCGGGTTAGCACTGCTGCCTCACTGTGCCAGGGACCTGGGTTAGCACTGCTGTCTCACAGTGCCAGGGATCCGGGTTAACACTGCCGTCTCACAGTGCCAGGGACCTGGGTTAACACTGCTGTCTCACAGTGCCAGAGACCCGGGTTAACACCGCTGTCTCACAGCGTCAAGGACCCGGGTTAGCACTGCTGTCTCACAGCGCCAGGGACCCGGGTTAGCACTGCTGTCTCACAGTGCCAGGGACCCGGGTTAACACTGCTGTCTGACAGTGACAGGGACCCGGGTTAACACTGCTGTCTCACAGTGCCAGGGGCCCGCGTTAACACTGCTGTCTCACAGTGCCAGGGACCCGGGTTAGCACTGCTGTCTCACAGTTCCAGGGACCCGGGTTAACACTGCTGTCTCACAGTGCCAGGGACCCGGGTTAACACTGCTGTCTCACAGTGCCAGGGACCCGAGTTAGCACTGCTGTCTCACAGTGCCAGGGACCCGGGTTAACACTGCTGTCTCACAGTGCCAGGGACTCAGGTTAACACTGCTGTCTCACAGTGCCAGGGACCCGGGTTAACACTGCTGTCTCACAGTGCCAGGGACCCGGGTTAACACTGCTGTCTCACAGTGCCAGGGACCCGGGTTAACACTGCTGTCTCACAGTACCAGGGATCCGGGTTAACACTGCTGTCTCACAGTGCCAGGGACCCGGGTTAACACTGCTGTCTCACAGTGCCAGGGACTCAGGTTAACACTGCTGTCTCACAGTGCCAGGGACCCGGGTTAACACTGCTGTCTCACAGTGCCAGGGACCCGGGTTAACACTGCTGCCTCATAGTGCCAGGGACCCGGGTTAAAACTGCTGCCTCACAGTGCCAGGGACCCGGGTTAACACTGCTGTCTCACAGTGACAGGGACCCGTGTTAACACTGCTGTCTCACAGTGACAGGGACCCGGGTTAACACTGCTGTCTCACAGTGCCAGGGGCCCGCGTTAACACTGCTGTCTCACAGTGCCAGGGACCCGGGTTAGCACTGCTGTCTCACAGTGCCAGGGTCCCGGGTTAACACTGCTGTCTCACAGTGCCAGGGACCCGGGTTAACACTGCTGTCTCACAGTGCCAGGGACCCGAGTTAGCACTGCTGTCTCACAGTGCCAGGGACCCGGGTTAACACTGCTGTCTCACAGTGCCAGGGACTCAGGTTAACACTGCTGTCTCACAGTGCCAGGGACCCGGGTTAACACTGCTGTCTCACAGTGCTAGGGACCCGGGTTAACACTGCTGTCTCACAGTGCCAGGGACCCGGGTTAACACTGCTGCCTCATAGTGCCAGGGACCCGGGTTAAAACTGCTGCCTCACAGTGCCAGGGACCCGGGTTAACACTGCTGTCTCACAGTGACAGGGACCCGGGTTAACACTGCTGTCTCACAGCGCCGGGGACCCGGGTTAACACTGCTGTCTCACAGTTACAGGGACCCGGGTTAACACTGCTGTCTCACAGTGCCAGGGTCCCGGGTTAACACTGCTGTCTCACAGTGCCAGGGACCCGGGTTAACACTGCTGTCTCACAGTGCCAGGGACCCGAGTTAGCACTGCTGTCTCACAGTGCCAGGGACCCGGGTTAACACTGCTGTCTCACAGTGCCAGGGACTCAGGTTAACACTGCTGTCTCACAGTGCCAGGGACCCGGGTTAACACTGCTGTCTCACAGTGCCAGGGACCCGGGTTAACACTGCTGTCTCACAGTGCCAGGGACCCGGGTTAACACTGCTGCCTCATAGTGCCAGGGACCCGGGTTAAAACTGCTGCCTCACAGTGCCAGGGACCCGGGTTAACACTGCTGTCTCACAGTGACAGGGACCCGTGTTAACACTGCTGTCTCACAGTGACAGGGACCCGGGTTAACACTGCTGTCTCACAGTGCCAGGGGCCCGCGTTAACACTGCTGTCTCACAGTGCCAGGGACCCGGGTTAGCACTGCTGTCTCACAGTGCCAGGGTCCCGGGTTAACACTGCTGTCTCACAGTGCCAGGGACCCGGGTTAACACTGCTGTCTCACAGTGCCAGGGACCCGAGTTAGCACTGCTGTCTCACAGTGCCAGGGACCCGGGTTAACACTGCTGTCTCACAGTGCCAGGGACTCAGGTTAACACTGCTGTCTCACAGTGCCAGGGACCCGGGTTAACACTGCTGTCTCACAGTGCCAGGGACCCGGGTTAACACTGCTGCCTCATAGTGCCAGGGACCCGGGTTAAAACTGCTGCCTCACAGTGCCAGGGACCCGGGTTAACACTGCTGTCTCACAGTGACAGGGACCCGGGTTAACACTGCTGCCTCACAGTTACAGGGACCCGGGTTAACACTGCTGTCTCACAGCGCCGGGGACCCGGGTTAACACTGCTGTCTCACAGTTACAGGGACCCGGGTTAACACTGCTGTCTCACAGTGCCAGGGTCCCGGGTTAACACTGCTGTCTCACAGTGCCAGGGACCCGGGTTAACACTGCTGCCTCACAGTGCCAGGGACCCGGGTTAACACTGCTGTCTCACAGTGCCAGGGACCCGGGTTAACACTGCTGCCTCACAGTGCCAGGGACCCGGGTTAACACTGCTGTCTCACAGTGCCAGGGACCCGGGTTAACACTGCTGTCTCACAGTGCCAGGGACCCGGGTTAACACTGCTGTCTCACAGTGCCAGGGACCCGGGTTAACACTGCTGTCTGACAGTGCCAGGGAACCAGGTTAACACTGCTGTCTCACAGTGCCAGGATCCCGGGTTAACACTGCTGTCTCACAGTGCCAGGGACCCGGGTTAACACTGCTGTCTCATCAGTGCCAGGGTCGGGTTAGCACTGCTGCCTCACAGTTACAGGGACCCGGGTTAACACTGCTGTCTCACAGCGCCGGGGACCCGGGTTAACACTGCTGTCTCACAGTGCCAGGGACCGGGGTTAACACTGCTGCCTCACAGTGCCAGGGACCCGGGTTAACACTGCTGTCTCACAGAGCCAGGGACCCGGGTTAGCACTGCTGTCTCACAGTGCCAGGGACCCGGGTTAACACTGCTGCCTCACAGTGCCAGGGACCCGAATTAACATTGCTGTCTCACAGTGCCAGGGACCCGGGTTAACACTGCTGCCTCACAGTGCCAGGGACCCGGGTTAACACTGCTGCCTCACAGTGCCAGGGACCCGGGTTAACACTGCTGTCTCACAGTGCCAGGGACACGGGTTAGCACTGCTGTCTCACAGTGCCAGGGTCCCGGGTTAACACTGCTGTCTCACAGTGCCAGGGACCCAGGTTAGCACTGCTGCCTCACAGTGCAAGGGACCCGGGTTAACACTGCTGCCTCACAGTGCCAGGGACCCAGGTTAGCACTGCTGTCTCACAGTGCCAGGGACCCAGGTTAGCACTGCTGTCTCACAGTGCCAGGGATCCGGGTTAACACTGCTCCCACAGTGCCAGGGACCCAGGTTAACACTGCTGTCTCACAGTGCCAGGGATCCGGGTTAGCACTGCTGTCTCACAGTGCCACGGACCCGGGTTAACACTGCTGTCTCACAGCGCCAGGGACCCGGGTTAGCACTGCTACCTCACAGTGCCAGGGACCCGGGTTAACACTGCTGCCTCACCGTGCCAGGGACCCGGGTTAACACTGCTGCCTCACAGTGCGAGGGACCCGGGTTAACACTGCTGCCTCACAGAGCCAGGGACCCGGGTTAACACTGCTGTCTCACAGTGCCAGGGACTTGGGTTAACACTGCTGTCTCACAGTGCCAGGGACCCGGGTTAATACTGCTGTCTCACAGTGCCAGGGACCCGGGTTAACACTGCTGTCTCACAGCGTCAAGGACCCGGGTTAGCACTTATGCCTCACAGTGCCAGGGACCCGGGTTAAAACTGCTGTCTCACAGCACCAGGGACCCGGGTTAGCACTGCTGTCTCACAGTTCCAGGGACCCGGTTTAGCACTGCTGTCTCACAGCGCCAGGGACCCGGGTTAGCTCTGCTGCCTCACAGTGCCAGGGACCCGGGTTAACACTGCTGTCTCACAGCACCAGGGACCCGGGTTAGCACTGCTGTCTCACAGTGCCAGGGACCCGGTTTAGCACTGCTGTCTCACAGCGCCAGGGACCCGGGTTAGCACTGCTGTCTCACAGTGCCAGGGACCAGGGTTAGCACTGCTGTCTCACAGTGCCAGGGACCCGGGTTAGCACTGCTGTCTCACAGTGCCAGGGACCCGGGTTAGCACTGCTGTCTCACAGTGCCAGGGGCCCGCGTTAACACTGCTGTCTCACAGTGCCAGGGACCCGGGTTAGCACTGCTGCCTCACAGTGCCAGGGACCCGGGTTAACACTGCTGTCTCACAGTGACAGGGACCCGTGTTAACACTGCTGTCTCACAGTGCCAGGGACCCGGGTTAGCACTGCTGCCTCACAGTGCCAGGGACCCGAATTAACATTGCTGTCTCACAGTGCCAGGGACCCGGGTTAATACTGCTGTCTCACAGTGCCAGGGACCTGGGTTAGCACTGCTGCCTCACAGTGCCAGGGACCCGGGTTAGCACTGCTGCCTCACAGTGCCAGGGACCCGAGTTAACACTGCTGTCTCACAGTGCCAGGGACCCGGGTTAACACTGCTGTCTCACAGTGCCAGGGACCCGAGTTAACACTGCTGTCTCACAGTGCCAGGGACCCGGGTTAACTCTGCTGTCTCACAGTGCCAGGGACCCGGGTTAGCACTGCTGCCTCACAGTGCCAGGGACCCGAGTTAACACTGCTGTCTCACAGTGCCAGGGACCCGGGTTAACACTGCTGTCTCACAGTGCCAGGGACCCGAGTTAACACTGCTGTCTCACAGTGCCAGGGACCCGGGTTAACACTGCTGTCTCACAGTGCCAGGGACCCGGGTTAGCACTGCTGCCTCACAGTGACCACCGGATGACACGGTCACGGCTCGCGTTACGTGGTAGGAACGTGCCAGATTTTCCCAGGGCCTTGGGCAGTGCACAAGTGTTTCCTTCGGGCTGCAGAGTTTGTTAAATAAATTTACTGTTGTTACAGGCCTTAATGCAGTCACAGCCAATCAGAGCCAACTCCAGCCGCCTGCCTCTGTGTGGGTGACTCTCTGCTGGATGCATCAATTGTTGCCTGTGTGGTAGCTAATATGTGCTACTCAATAATCTAACTAGTACTGATAAAGCCAACACTCCTGGTACCATGTTTTGTTACCTGTGTGGTAGGTAACATGTGCTACTCAATAATCTAACTAGTTCTGATAAAGCCAACACTCCTGGTACCATGTTTTGTTACCTGTGTGGTAGGTAACATGTGCTACTCAATAATCTAACTAGTTCTGATAAAGCCAACACACTGCTGGTACCATGTTTTGTTACCTGTGTGGTAGGTAACATGTGCTACTCAATCCTTGGCTAATGATGAGGTCGTCTGAATCTCGATGATGAGGACTCAAACTCGTCCAGTAGTAACAAAAGGTTTATAGAGTAACTATAACAATAATTGCATATGTTCTTTAACTTTGACACTAGTGATAAGGTTAACAAGACCTAACTACGGTAACTATACTTAACTCTACTAGCCATCTGAACTAGTCTGCTATTGCCCTGATCACAGTGCACCCCCGAGAGAGCCAGAGACCCAATGTGGTTGCCTTTTATACCCCTGTTGATCTGGCCCTCTAGTGATCATGTGGTGCTACTGGTTACACATTAACCCCTCGTGTACATGCACATACAGAGATCACTATAACCAGTCCCAGGTTCATCCTTAACACAGACCCCTGGGGGTGTCAACCACTCAGCTCCGATATTCATGGAGAGGTGGGGAGGCTGTGAAAATAGTTTTGCGGCCAGGATTGAGAGAACTGGATTGCACTTCCTGTGTTCCCTTCTCGCCAGTGAGGTTAGTGGGAAAACTAGCAGCAGGAAGTCATCTCAAGGACTGTTAAGGGTGGAGGGGGTAGGGGCAGTGACCTCAGACACAACCCTCAGCAACGTCTGCCTGCTGGAGATTACGGCAGCCGGCTGTGCCCTCAGGCAAAAGCAGGTAACTCTTTAATACAACTGTTTGTTTAGAAATACGGGGCAGCACGGTAGCACAGTGGCTAGTGCTGTGGCTTCACAGCGCCAGGGTCCCAGGTTCGATTCCCCGCTGGGTCACTGTCTGTGTGGAGTCTGCATGTTCTCCCCGTGTGTACGTGGGTTTCCTCCCACAGTCCAAAGACAGTGCAGGTTAGGTGGATTGGCCATGATAAATTGCCCTTAGTGTCCAAAAAGGTTTGGGGGGGGGTTATTGGGTTACAGGGATGGGGTGGAAGTGAGGGCTTCAGTGGGTCGGTGCAGACTCGAGGGGCCGAATGGCCTCCTTCTGCAGTGTATGTTCTATGTAAGTCACAGTGCAGAATTAGTGGGGGTATAGAGGGAGGTTGGTGGGGGTACACAGGGAGGCTGGTGGGGTACAGAGGGAGGCTGTGGGGGTACTGAGGGAGGCTGGGGGGGGTACAGAGGGAGGCTGGTGGGGGTACAGAGGGAGGCTGGGGGGGTACAGAGGGAGGCTGGGGGGGTACAGGGGGAGGCTGGTGGGGGTTCACAGGGAGGCTGGTGGAGTACAGAGGGAGGCTGGGGGGGTACACAGGGAGGCTGGGGGGGGGTACAGATGGAGGCTGGTGGGGGTACAGAGGGAGGCTGGGGGGGGTACACAGGGAGGCTGGTGGGGGTACAGAGGGAGGCTGGGGGGGTACAGAGGGAGGCTGGCGAGGGTACAGAGGGAGGCTGGGGGGGGGTACAGAGGGAGGCTGGGGGGGGTACACAGGGAGGCTGGGGGGGGTACAGAGGGAGGCTGGGGGGGTACAGAGGGAAGCTGGTGGGGGTACAGAGGGAGGTTGGTGGGGGTACAGAGGGAGGCTGGGGGGGTGCAGAGGGAGGCTGGGGGGGTACAGAGGGAGGCTGGTGGGGGTACAGAGGGAGGCTGGCGGGGTACAGAGGGAGGCTGGGGGGGTACAGAGGGAGGCTGGTGAGGGTACAGAGGGAGGCTGGTGGGGGTACAGAGGGAGGCTGGGGGGTACAGAGGGAGGCTGGGGGGGTACAGAGGGAGGTTGGTGGGGTACAGAGGGAGTGGGGATGATGGGGGTACAGAGGGAGTGGGGATGATGGGGGTACAGAGGGAGGCTGGGGGGGTGCAGAGGGAGGCTGGGGGGGTACAGAGGGAGGCTGGTGGGGGTACAGAGGGAGGCTGGGGGGGTACAGAGGGAGGCTGGGGGGGGTGCAGAGGGAGGCTGGGGGGGTACAGAGGGAGGCTGGGGGGGTACACAGGGAGGCTGGGGGGGTACAGATGGAGGCTGGTGGGGGTACACAGGGAGGCTGGTGGGGGTACAGAGGGAAGCTGGTGAGGGTACAGAGGCAGGTTGCTGTGGATGATAAAAGAAATGGTAGCTGAGAAAGTAGATGTGTCGGTTTTGATTTTGTAAAACTCTCATGATTTGGGGGAGGCTCATCACGAGCAAATATTGAATGTGACCCGCCCTGTTCAAAATAGGAAAGAAACAGAAAACAGGAAACTGTTTCAGTTAACTTCACAGGTGCCAGAGCGATAACGCAGCATCTATTCTTAAAGCAGTCACAAGCAGGTCTTAATATAATCAGACAGGTCAACAAGGTTAATGAAAGGAAAATCATGTTTGACTAATTTCTTGTAGTTTTTTGAGGAAGTAATGAACAAGGTGGATGAAGGAGAACCTCTCGATGTGCTGTATTTAGATTCCAGGAGGCATTCAACAAGATGTCACACCAAAGATAATTGCAGAAAAGAAGAGATCATGGTTCGGAGGGTAATATATTAGCATTGATAGAGGATTGGGTAGCTACCAAGAAACAATGAGTAGGGGTAAATGGGTCATTTTGGAGTTGGCAAGATGTAACTAAAGGAATGTCACAGGAATCATGGCCGGGGACTCGATTATTTACTATTCATATGAATGACTCGGATGAAGGGACCGAAGGGGTTGCTACATTTGCTGCTAACACAAAAGAAAGGTAGGAAAGTAAGCTGTGAAGAGGATACATTAAGTCTGCAAAAGTACATAGGCAGGTTAAGTGAGCGGACAAAGGTTTGGCAGATGGAGTATAAAGTGGGAGAATGTGAACCTGTCCACTCTGGCAGGAAAAATAGAAAAGCAGCAAATGATTCAAATGGAGAGAGACCGCAGAACTCAGAGGTACAGAGGGATCTGAGCGTCCTGGTGCAGATACGGCGAGTGATTAGGGAAATAATGGAATGTTGTTGTTTATTTGCAGGGGGAATGGAATGTAAAAATTAGGGATGTTTTCCACAGTTCTATAGGGTGTTGGGGAGTCCACATCTGGAGCACTGTGCGCAGTCTTGGACTCCTGATTGAAGAAGGGGTATAAATGTGTTAGAAATGGCTCAGGGAAGGTTCACTCGCCTATTTCCTGGGGTGAAGGTGGTTGTCTTATGAGGAGAGGTTGAACAGGTTGCGCCTCTATCCAGTGAAGTTTGGAAGAATGAGGTGATCTTACTGATATATAAGACCTTGAGGAGTCTCGACAGGATGGGTATGGAATGGATGTTCCTCCTTGTGGGAGACAGCAGAACGAGAGGAGACAGTTTAAAAATAAGGGGTCTCCCATTTAAGATGGAGATAAGGAGAAATGATCTCTCTCAGAGGATCGCGAGTCTTTGAAACTCTTCCCCAGAGAGTGATGGGGGCAAGGCCATTGAATATTGTTAAGGCAGAGGGACATAGATTCTTCACTAACAAGGGAGTCAAAGGTTATTGGGAGTATGTGAGAATGTACAATCAGATGCGTCATATTCTAACTGAATGGTGGAGCAGGTTTGATGGGCCGAATAGTCTACTCCTGCTCCTAAGACCTATGTTTGTTTGTATGTATAAATTGTTAGATATTGTTTAGACGTTCCTCTGCTCCTCAGTAAAGTAATCGTGCTCCATGCTGCTCAGAACCACCATTGTATTTCTGAAACTTTCATGTAACTTTTATGTAGTTACATTGGGCAGAATTCTCTGCTCCCCACGCCGGGTGGGAGAATCGCGGGAGGGCCGGGCGACTCACGACACGCTCCCCTTGCGATTCTCCCACCCCCTGCTCGGAAGAATCGCGCTCGCCGTTTTTCACGGCGACCGGCGATTCTCCAGCCCGGATGGGCCGAGCGGCCTGACGTTCCCGACCGGTTCACGATGGCGGCAACCACACCTGGTCGCTGCCGGCGTGAACATGGGCGCCAAATGCTGGTTTGAGGCTTGTGGGGGGGCGGAGAGGGGAGTGAGCACCACGGCCGTGCTCGGGAGGGGACTGGCCCGCGATCGGTGCCCACCGATCGTCGGGCCGGCGTCTCAATCGGACGCACTCTTTCCCCTCCGCCGCCCAGCAAGATCAAGCCGCCACGTCTTGCGGGGCAGTGGAGGGGAAGACGGCAACCGCGCATGCGCGGGTTTGAGCCGTCAGCCGTCGTGACGTCAGTCACTGCATGCGCGGGTTGGAGCCGCCCAAGCTGCGCATGCGCGGGTGATGTCACTTAGGCACCGCCGTCGCGTCATTCTCAGCGCGCCGCCTTGACGCAAACGTCAAGGACCGGCGGCTGAGAGTTACGGAACGCCCCGGGTGGGGGTGAATAAGGTGGGAGGAGCGGCCTCCGAAGCCGTTGTGAAACTCGGCCGAGTTCATGACGGCCTTCCCGATTTATCGCGGGAGCGGAGAATTCCGCCCATTGTATATCTTGTGTTGCCCTATTATGTATTTTCTTTTATTCCATTTTCTTCCCATGTACTGAATGATCTGTTGAGCTGCTTGCAGAAAAATACTTTTCACTGTACCTCGGTACTCGTGACAATAAACAAATCCAATCCAATCCGATCCAATCATCTTTCCCTTCCCTCCATTTTCGGAATGGGAATGGCATTCCCATGGAATGGGAATGGGAATTCCATACCAGCCTCCCCGAACAGGCGCCGGAATGTGGCGACTAGGGGCTTTTCACAGTAACTTCATTTGAAGCCTACTCGTGACAAGAAGCGATTTTCAATTTCAATTTTTCATTTCATCTTCATCAATACAGACCGATGCAGTCAGCCCCTCTCTCCCCGAGGTCGCCTGAACTGCGGAATGTTTTTCCAGCATTTTCCCTTCCGTCTGTGTATCAGTTAGCCAGAATTATTGCTTCTGTGACCGAATCGACGGGGACTTTCAGAGGCTGAAATTAATCAAATCCTGCGATCGGATTCTCTGTTCCGTTTAGCGTTCCACTGGTCAACATGCACTTTGTAAAGGTCACTTTTCCCTCAGTTAAGCATTGTTGAAGAAAATGAGCATTTTTTGGGTGCCCCAGAACCGGGGGCGGCGGGTGGGGTCTCGCTTCCTCTGTTGCATTTTGCAAAGCCCCCTCTTCCCCACTCAGAGATCCAGCAGTGAAATTGTGCAGATTTCACACCTTCTGCGAGGTGTAACATTAGTAACGCAGTCAGGGTACAGCGCCAGCGATTTACTCAGCGTCCCAACTGCATGCAATCTTATCAAAACAGCCCGACACCAAGCCATGGCTCATGATTTTATTTGTTAAAAAAGCATGAACAATTTTCATTGAATTTAACAGGAAATCAACAAGCGTGTGAAATGAATGA
Source organism: Scyliorhinus canicula (assembly GCF_902713615.1). Classification (NCBI taxonomy): domain Eukaryota; kingdom Metazoa; phylum Chordata; class Chondrichthyes; order Carcharhiniformes; family Scyliorhinidae; genus Scyliorhinus; species Scyliorhinus canicula. The sequence continues at coordinate 5,588,211 of NC_052147.1, forward strand.
AAGGGTTTCTTGTGTGGCCGCACAACCTCTCGACCTCCCAAAGCGATTCACTGCCAATGCAGCTGACAAGTTTAAAGATAAAACGTATACCGATCGTGATGGACTCAGCCTGAGAAGGGCTTGGCTGGAAAAAATACATTTTCAAAAATTGTGTTTGAAATGCAGCCATTTCCTGCCTCATTTCAATCTGGGTGAGAATTGAAACAACAGCTGTAAATTCAGAACTAGAAATTCATTATTAGAGAGACGGTGACATCCAGAGAGTGACACAAAGAGAGAGAGAGAGAGAGAAGGAGGCGTAGAGAAAGAAGAGAGAGAAAGGTGGGGTGGGGGGGGGGGGAGATTGAGAAAGAGACACGGGTCACGGGTCTGATGCGAGCAGATTGTTACCATGTGGCCCCTTCACTAAGGTAAGGTTCATCTTCAAACAAACCTACTTTATTGGTTGTGAAATGCTATTGGGACATCTCGATCTGCTGAAAGGATCTGTAGAAATAAAATTTCTTTCTCGTTTTTGCTTCATCATGTTTACTGTTTTGCTGTTAAAATCGATGAGGACAGTTTGATCGTTGAAACTAGTTGCCTGTCGTCGCTTCTGACCTTGACTCGAAGTTGTTGACCAAGTTTCAACCAACCTACAGTTTTTATGCAAAGACTAAAAATGAGATTAAAATCATAAAAGATGCAAATAGTTTGGAGGAGACAGTGAGCAGGATATTATTGACCACCTGCATCATGACCAGTCCCAAACTTACACTGCGGGCTGAAATGATCAACTAGATCTCAACTAGATAGATGGAGCCAAACTGCCCAGGGGATGTTCTGGGCACACTCCAAACATCTCAGAAATAGTGGGCGGGATTCTCTAATCCCGCAGCAGAGTCTCCACGCCATCACGGCGTGAACGGGCAGCTGCCAAGACTAATTCTGGCCCCTAGAGGGGGCCAGCACGGCGCTGGAGCAGTTCACACCGCTCCAGCTGCCGATCCCGGCGCGTACTGGGCACCGCGGGACCCGCGCACGCAGCAGTGGCCTCCTACAACGCGCTGGCCACGACACAACATGGCGCAAGACTACAGGGGCCGGCGTGTAGGAAAGGAGGCCCCCAGCCAGAGAGGCCGGCCCGCCGATCGGTGGGCCCTGATCACGGGCCAGACCGCAGCGGAGGCCCACCCCAGAGTCGGAGCCCCCGCCTCCCCCACAGGCCGCCCGCCACCTGACCCTTCCACGCTGACTTCCCGCCGGCTGAGAGCAGGAGTGGACGGCGCCGGCCGGACTCAGCGTTTCCACGACGGCCGCTCGGCCCATCCCGGCCTGAGAATCAGCGGGCCGGCCGCGTAGAGCGGCCCCCGACCGCCGCCGCGCCAACCACGCCGGCGCCAATGCCGCCTATTCTCCGTTCTGCGGAGAATCGCGTACCGGCGCAGGGGCAGCGTGGGCCAGACGCGGGGAATCTCCGACCTGGCCCAGGGCTGGGAGTATCCCACCCACTAAATGTTGGAGGCCATTGGGCCCCTTCAAGCCTGCCCTGCCATTCAATAAAATCATGGCTGATCTTTGACCTCAATGCCTCCTTCCCCTATTAGTGCCATGTCCCACAATTCCCTTAGTATCCAAAATTCTATCGACCTCCATCTAGGAATACCCAATGACCGAGCATCCACAGCCCGCGGATGTAGAGAATTCCAAAGATTCACAACCCTCCGAGTTCTCCTAATCTCAGTCCTAAAGCCTGAGCCCACTCCTTAGCCTGAGACTGTGCCACATGTTCCAGGTTCCCTGGGAAAGGGGGAACCGCTCTTCGCATTTACCCAATCAAGCCACTTAGAAAATACAAATCTGCATGTCGGTGTAATCAGCACTGAGACAGAGAGAGTGAGAAAGAGGCCAGGGAGGAAAATTACTAACCATCAAGCGTCCCCACGAGGGGTTGCTGGACAGCGGGAGGCGATATTGGAACCAAGCAGGATGGCGGCCATTTTCAAAATGGAGGGCAACACGTTGACGAAAAAATTAATCTAATATGAGCTCCTGTGAAAGAACAAGGTGAATCATCGGAGTAAATGGGAGAAATATCTCAAGAATAACCTTGTTGAGAAGGGTTGAGGAAGGAACGAGCCTCCTCCATCCCCATGTGCAAGAGTCTTCTCCAAGCGTAACTTGGCTGACGATGACTTTGGGAAAGTGTCGTGGCCACATCCCAGCGGGAGCGAGCGGGTGAGGCTCAATACTCTCAGAATGGGTAAGAAAGTTCCTGAAGGTTAGAACACAAGGGAATGTTACACAATATTACACAGAAGGAGGGGGAACCCTGCAGTGCAGAGGGGCAAGAGCTAGCCAAGGCTGGAGGAGGGGAGAATCTTATTATCTTACTATCTGGTTCCCGTAAATTGGAAATAATCAAGCTTTTGACTAAAAATAGAGTTGGAGCTTCATCGAGTATATTTCTTGCATCTTTCATTGTGGTTTGAGGATTGTTACTCAATATCTAACTGCAGCCTGCAAGTACATTCTCTTCACAATCAGTTCCCATTTCTTTACAAATTTCGTAACATCCCATTCTTTAAAAATCATATCTTGGCCCAGAATCGTCTGTATCATTGGACACCAGAAGATACGCTCCAGGACCCTGGAAATTCCCAATGCGCTGACTATATGGAATTTCCTGGGCCCCCTCACCTGATACATCGACTCCCAACCGCCCCCCACCCCCCACTCCCCTGCACCCCCCCCCACTCCCCTGCACCCCCCCACTCCCCTGCACCCCCCACCCCCCCACTCCCCTGCACCCCCCCACTCCCCTGCACCCCCCCCACTCCCCTGCACCCTCGCCACCCCAGCCTGACTTGATCAGTCCCCGACCTGACACCTTTTCCTGACCCGAGCGCCCATCCTACCCACCCTACCCTACCCCCCTCACCCAGCTGCCACCCCGGGACTCCATGTCCTTACCCTTCGAACATCCACACAACCCCGCCCCCCCTCGCCCATCCTGCACCCCCTTGCTCATCCCTCCCCCTCCCACATCCCTCCCCCTCACCCATCCCCCCCCTCACCCATCCCCCCCCTCCCACATCCCTCCCCCTCACCCATCCCTCCCCCTCCCACATCCCTCCCCCTCCCACATCCCTCCCCCTCACCCATCCCCCCCTCACCCATCCCCCCCCCTCGCCCATCCCTCCCCCTCGCCCATCCCTCCCCCTCCCACATCCCTCCCCCTCCCACATCCCTCCCCCTCACCCATCCCCCCCTCACCCATCCCCCCCTCCCACATCCCTCCCCCTCGCCCATCCCCCCCCCCTCGCCCATCCCTCCCCCTCGCCCATCCCTCCCCCTCGCCCATCCCTCCCCCTCGCCCATCCCCCCCCTCACCCATCCCCCCTCCCACATCCCTCCCCCTCCCACATCCCTCCCCCTCGCCCATCCCTCCCCCTCGCCCATCCCTCCCCCTCGCCCATCCCTCCCCCTCGCCCATCCCTCCCCCTCGCCCATCCCCCCCCTCGCCCATCCCTCCCCCTCGCCCATCCCTCCCCCTCGCCCATCCCTCCCCCTCACACATCCCTCCCCCTCCCACATCCCCCCCCTCGCCCATCCCTCCCCCCTCGCCCATCCCCCCCTCGCCCATCCCTCCTCTCACCCATCCCCCCCCTCGCCCATCCCTCCCCCTCGCCCATCCCTCCCCCTTGCCCATCCCTCCCCCTCGCCCATCCCCCCCCTCACCCATCCCTCCCCCTCGCCCATCCCTCCCCCTCGCCCATCCCTCCCCCTCGCCCATCCCTCCCCCTCACACATCCCTCCCCCTCCCACATCCCTCCCCCTCACCCATCCCCTCCACTTGCCCATCCCACCCCCTCGCCCATCCCTCCCCCTCACACATCCCTCTCCCTCGCCCATCCCTCCCCCCTCGCCCATCCCTCCCCCTCACCCATCCCTCCCCCTCGCCCATCCCTCCCCCTCGCCCATCCCTTTCCCTCGCCCATCCCTCCCCCTCGCCCATCCCTCCCCCTCACCCATCCCTCCCCCTCGCCCATCCCTCTCCCTCGCCCATCCCTCCCCCTCGCCCATCCCTCTCCCTCGCCCATCCCTCCCCCTCGCCCATCCCTCCCCCTCACCCATCCCTCCCCCTCACCCATCCCTCCCCCTCGCCCATCCCTCGCCCATCCCCTCCCCTTGCCCATCCCACCCCCTCACACCTCCTGCCCCCTCACACATCCCTCCCCCTCGCCCATCCCACCCCCTCACACATCCCTCCCCCTCACACTTCCCCCCCCCCCCCCCCCTCACACATACTGCCTCTTCACTCACACACCTTCTCTCGAGGGCTTTTCAAAAAAACTTTGGGACATTTAGAATTCCTACAGTGCAGAAGAAAGCCATTCGGCCCATCAAGTCTGCATGTCTCTCCGAAAGTCCACCCTACCTAGACCCAGTCCAGCACTCAATTGCCACAACCCCACCTAACCGTTGTACACTAAGACCGTAAGACATAGGAGCAGAATTCGGCCACTCAGCCCATCGAGTCTGCTCCACCATTCAATCTATGGCTGATATGTTTCTCATCCCCATTCTCCTGCCTTCTCCCCATAACCCCTGATCCCCGTATTGATCAAGAACCTATCTATCTCTGTCTCAAAGACACTCAGTGATTTAGCCTCCACAGCCTTCTGCGGCAAAGAGTTCCACAGCTTCACCACCCTCTGGCTGAAGAAATTCCTCCTCATCTCTGTTTTAAAGGACCGTCCCTTCAGTCTGAGGTGGTGTCCTCTGCTTCTAGTTTCTCCTACCAGTGGAAACATCCTCTCAACATCCACTCTATCCAGGCCTCGCAGTATCCTGTAAGTTTCAATAAGATCCCCCATCATCCTTCTAAACTCCAACGAGTACAGACCCAGAGTCCTCAACCGTTCCTCATACGACAAGCTCTTCATTCCAGGGATCATTCTTGTGAACCTCCTCTGGACCCTTTCCAAGGCCCCAGCACAACCTTCCTTAGATATGGAGCCCAAAATTGCTCACAATACTCCAAATGGGGTCTGACCAGAGTCTTATACAGCCTCAGAAGTACATTCCTGGTCTTGTATTCTAGCCCGCTCAACATGAATGCTAACATTGCATTTGCCTTCCTAACTGCCGACTGAACCTGCACGTTAACCTTCAGAGAATCGTGAACAAGGACTCCCAAGTCCCTTTGCGCTTCTGCTTTCCGAAGCATTTCCCCATTTAGAAAATAGCCTATGCCTAAATTCCTCCTTCCAAAGTGCATAACCTCACACTTTTCCACATTGTATTTTATTTGCCACTTCTTTGCCCACTCTCCTAGCCTGTCCAAATCCTTCTGCAGCCCCCTTGCTTCCTCAATACAACTTGTCCCTCTACAGATCTTTGTATCATCTGCAAACTTAGCAACAGTGCCTTCAGTTCCTTCTTCCAGATCATTAATGTATACTGTGAAAAGTTGTGGTCCCAGCACAGACCCCTGAGGCACACCACTAGTCACCGGCTACCATCCTGAAAAAGACCCCTTTATCCCCACTCTCTGCCTGCTGCCAGTCAGCCAATCCTCTATCCATGCCAGGATCTTACCCTGAACACCATGGGCTCTTAACGCATTTAACAATCTCCTATATGGCACCTTGTCAAAGGTATTCTGGAAATCTAAATAAATCATGTCCACTGGTTCTCCTTTGTCTAACTTCCTTGTTACCTCCTCAAAGAATTCTAACAGATTTGTCAGACACGACCACCCTTTGACGAAGCTGTGCTGACTCAGTCCTATTTTACCATGCACTTCCAAGTACTTTGTGATCTCATCTTTAATAATGGACTCTAAAATCTTACCAATGACCGAAATCAGGCTAACAGGCCTAGAATTTCCTGCCTCCTGCCTCCTTCCCTTCTTAAACAACGATGTTACATTAGCCACTTTCAAGTCCTCTGGACCCTTCCTGCCTCCAGTGATTCCTGAAAGATCATCACCAATGCCTCCACAATCTCCTCAGCTATAGGACCCTGGGGTGTAGTCCATCCAGTCCAGGTGATTTATCCACCTTCAGACTTTCAGTTTCCCCAGAACCTTCTCCTTAGTAATGGCCACTGAACTCACCTCTGCCCCCTGGTTCTCCTGGAGCTCTGGCATCCCACTGGTGTCTTCCACCGTGAAGACTGATGCAAAGTAACTATTCAGTTTGTCTGCCATTTCTTTGTTTCCTATTATTACTTCTCCAGCCTCATTTTCCAGTGGTCCAATGTCTATTTTTGCCTCTCTCTTACCTTTTATATATTGAAAAAAAACCTCTTGCTATCTTCCTTTATATTACTAGCTAGCTTTCACTCAGACTTCATCTTCTCCCCCCTTATTGCTTTATTAGTTGTCCTCTGCTCTCTTTTAAAGGCTTCCCAATCTTCTGGCTTCCCACTAATCCTGGCCATTTTGTATGCTTTTTCTTTAGCTTTTATGCTGTCCTTGACATCCCTCATCAGCCATGGATGCCTTGTCCTCCCCTTAGCATGTTTCCTCCTCCTTGGGATGAATTTCTGTTGTGCCTCCCGAATAACCCCCCAAAACTCCTGCCATTGCTGTTCCACTGCCTTCCCTGCTAGGCTCCTTTTCCAATCAACTCTGGCCAGCTCCTCCCTCGTGTCTTTGTAGTTACCCTAATTTAATTGTAATACCTGATTGCAGCTTCTCTCTCTCAAACTGCAGGGTAAATCCTATCATATTGTGGTCACTGCTCCCTAAGGGTTCCTTCACTTTAAGGTTCCATAATCAAGTCTGCTGCAGTACACATCACCAAATCCAGAATTGCCTGTTCCCTCGTAGGCTCTGTCACAAGCTGGACCGAAAAAACATTCCACAAATTCCTTTTCTTGGGGTCCACTACCAACCTGATTTTCCTAGTCCACTTGCATATTGACGCCCCCATGATTATTGTAATATTGCCTTTTTAACATGACTTTTCTATCTCCTGATTTATTTTCTGCCCCACATCCTGACTACTGACAAGCAATTTACACGGACAGTACATCACCTAACCTGCACATCTCTGAACTGTGGGAGCAAACAGGAGCACCGGAGGAAACCCACTGAAGCACGGGGAGAATGTGCAAACTCCACACAGACAGTCAGCTGGGGGCTAACCCGGGTCCCTGGCTCTGTGAGACAGCAGTGTTAACCCGGGTCCCTGGCACTGTGAGACAGCAGTGTTAACCCGGGTCCCTGGCACTGTGAGGCAGCAGTGTTAACCCGGATCCCTGGCACTTTGAGACAGCAGTGTTAACCCGGGTTCCTGGCTCTGTGAGACAGCAGTGCTAACCCGGGTCCCTGCCACTGTGATACAGCAGTGTTAACCCGGGTCCCCAGCACTGTGAGACAGCAGTGTTAATCCGGGTTCCTGACACTGTGAGACAGCAGTGTTAACCCGGGTCCCTGGTTCTGTGAGACAGCAGTGTTAACCCAGGTCCCTGGCACAGTCAGACAGCAGTGCTAACCCGGGTCCTTGGCACTGTGAGGCAGCAGTGTTAACCCGGGTCCCTGGCACTGTGAGACAGCAGTGTTAACCCAGGTCCCTGGCACAGTCAGACAGCAGTGCTAACCCGGGTCCTTGGCACTGTGAGGCAGCAGTGTTAACCCGGGTCCTTGGCACGGTGAGGCAGCAGTGTTAACCCGGGTCCCTGGCACTGTGAGACAGCAGTGTTAACCGGGTCCCTGGCACTGTGAGACAGCAGTGTTAACCTGGGTCCCTGGCACTGTGAGGCAGCAGTGTTAACCCGGGTCCCTGGCACTGTGAGACAGCAGTGTTAACCCGGGTCCCTGGCACTGTGAGACAGCAGTGTTAACCCGGGTCCCTGGCACTGTGAGGCAGCAATGTTAACCCAGGTCCCTGGCACTGTGAGACAGCAGTGTTAACCCGGGTCCCTGGCACTGTGAGACATCAGTGTTAACCCGGGTACCTGGCACTGTGAGACATCAGTGCTAACCCGGATCCCTGGCACTGTGAGGCAGCAGTGTTAACCCGGGTCCCTGGCACTGTGAGACAGCAGTGTTAACCCGGATCCCTGGCACTTTGAGACAGCAGTGTTAACCCGGGTTCCTGGCTCTGTGAGACAGCAGTGCTAACCCGGGTCCCTGGCACTGTGAGACAGCAGTGTTAACCCGGGTCCCTGGCACTGTGAGGCAGCAGTGTTAACCCTGGTCCCTGGCACTGTGAGACAGCAGTGTTAACCCGGGTCCCTGGCACTGTGAGGCAGCAGTGTTAACCCGGGTCCCTGGCAGTGTGAGGCAGCAGTGTTAACCCGGGTCCCTGGCACTGTGAGGCAGCAGTGTTAACCCGGGTCCCTGGCACTGTGAGGCAGCAGTGTTAACCCGGGTCCCTGGCACTGTGAGACAGCAGTGTTAACCCAGGTCCCTGCCACTGTGATACAGCAGTGTTAACCCGGGTCCCCAGCACTGTGAGACAGCAGTGTTAGCCCGGGTCCCTGGCACTGTGAGACAGCAGTGCTAACCCGGGTCCCTGGCACTGTGAGGCAGCAGTGTTAACCCGGGTCCCTGGCACTGTGAGGCAGCAGTGTTAACCCAGGTCCCTGGAACTGTGAGGTAACAGTGTTCACCCGGTTCCGTGATGCTGTGGGTCACCCACCGTGCTACCCTACTAAGATTATTTAATTATCAGAATACGACAGTTAGTTCTGTAAAAATATCAAATGATCTGCCTTCAGCAACACTTTGTAGCAATGAAGAAACAAACACATTTTGATGACACTGCCTTTCTGGAGGAGCTGGATTGGGAAATCCTGTCAGTAATGTACAGCTGTGACATGGGAAAATGTAGCTTACTGCCTCTCTGTCAATACCACTCTTCCAAACATTAATTCCTTTTTCCTAAATAAAAGAAGGTTAACAATCAATATTTATAAATACACGGATGAATTTAAGAGTTTTTTTATAGCTTGTTTTCTTTTCAAAAATTGTATTTACTGCAAAAACGTAAATGTTGCTACAGTCCCGTGGGCTGCTTTGCCCTTTGAGGGGCTGAGCTGACTAGTGTCACTCTCGTTGCCGTAGGAACCGTGTGCGATGTTGCTAAAGTTGTGTCACTAACATTCCTGATGTTTCACTGCTTTATCCTCATGTTGTTGATGGTGTCTCGCTGGTTAGTGATGTTACTGGTGATGGTGTCTCGCTGGTTAGTGATGTTATTGGTGATGGTGTCTCGCTGGCTAATGATATTACTGGTGATGGTGTCTCGCTGGTTAGTGATGTTACTGGTGATGGTGTCTCGCTGGTTAGCGATGTTACTGGTGATGGTGTCCCGCTAGTTAGCGATGTTACTGGTGATGGTGTCTCGCTGGTTAGTGATGTTACTGGTGATGATGTCTTGCTGGTTAGCGATGTTACTGGTGATGCTGTCTCGCTGGTTAGTGATGTTACTGGTGATGCTGTCTCACTGGTTAGTGATGTTACTGGTGATAGTGTCTCGCTGGTCAGTGATGTTACTGATGATGCTGTCTCACTGGTTAGTGATGTTACTGGTGATAGTGTCTCGCTGGTCAGTGATGTTACTGATGATGCTGTCTCACTGGTTAGTGATGTAACTGGTGATGGTGTTTTGCTGGTTAATCACTGGTTAGTGATGTTACTGGTGATGGAGTCTCGCTGGTTAGTGATGTTACTGGTGATGCAGTCTCGCTGGTTAGTGATGTTACTGATGATGTTGTCACACTGGTTAGTGATATTACTGGTGATGCTATCTCACTGGTTAGCGATGTTACTGGTTATTGTGTATCGCTGGTTATTGATGTTACTGGTGATGGTGTCTCTTTTGTTAGCGATGTTACTGGTGATATTGTCTCGCTGGTTAGCGATGTTATTGGTGATGGTGTATCGTTGGTTAGAGATGTTACTGGTGATGCAGTCTCGCTGGTTAGTGATGTTACTGGTGATGTTGTCTTACTGGTTAGCGATGTTACCAGTGATGCTGTCTCGCTGATTAGTGATACTGCTGGTGATGATGTGTTGCAGGTTAGCGATGTTACTGGTGATAGTATCTCCCTGGTTAGTGATGTTACTGGTGATGGTGAATTGCTGGTTAGCAGTGTTACTGATTATGGTGTCCCGCTGGTTAGTGATGTTACTGGTGATTTTGTCTCGCTGGTTAGCGATGTTAATGGTGATGGTGTCTCACTGGTTAGTGATGTTACTGGTGATGGTGAATTGCTGGTTAGCAGTGTTACTGATTATGGTGTCCCGCTGGTTAGTGATGTTACTGGTGATGTTGTCTCACTGGTTAGCGATGTTGCCGGTGATGATGTCTCGCTGGTTAGTGATGCTGCTGGTGATGATGTGTAGCTGGTTAGCGATGTTACTGGTGATAGTATCTCACTGGTTAGTGATCTTACTGGTGATGCTGTCTCGCTGGTTAGCGATGTTAATGGTGATGGTGTCACGCTGTTTTGTGATGTTATTGGTGATGGTGAATAGCTGGTTAGCACTGTTACTGATTTTGGTGTCCCGCTGGTTAGTGATATTACTGGTGATGGTGTTTCGCTGGTTAGCAATGTTATTAGTGATGTTGTCTCGTTGTTTAGCGATGTTACTGGTGATGCTGTCTCGCTGGTTAGTGATGTTACTGATGATGTTGTTTCGTTGTTTAGCGATGTTACTGGTGATGGTGTATCACTGGTTAGTGATGTTACTGGTGATGGTGTCTTACTGGTTACTGATGTTACTGGTAATGGTGTCTCACTTGTTTGTGATGTTACTGGTGATGGTGTCTCTCTGGTTAGCGATGTTACTGATGATAGTGTCTCGCTGGTCAGTATGTTACAGGTGATGATGTCTCACTGGTTAGCGATGTTACTAGTGATGCTGTCTCGCTGTTTAGCGATGTTACTGGTGATGCGATTTCACTGGTTAGTGATGTTACTGGTGATGCAGTCTCGCTGGTCAGTGATGTTACTGATGATGCTGTCTCACTGGTTAGTGATGTAACTGGTGATGGTGTTTTGCTGGTTAATCACTGGTTAGTGATCTTACTGGTGATGGTGTCTCGCTGGTTAGTGATGTAACTGGTGATGGTGTGTCGCTGGTTTGTGATTTTACTGGTGATGCAGTCTCGCTGGTTAGTGATGTTACTGATGATGTTGTCTCACTGGTTAGTGATATTACTGGTGATGCTGTCTCACTGGTTACCGATGTTACTGGTGATGGTGTCTCACTGGTTATCAATGTTATTGGTGATGGTGTATCGCTGGTTAGAGATGTTACTTGTGATGCAGTCTCGCTGGTTAGTGATGTTACTGGTGATAGTATCTCACTGGTTAGTGATCTTACTGGTGATGCTGTCTCGCTGGTTAGCGATGTTAATGGTGATGGTGTCTCGCTGGTTCGTGATGTTACTGGTGATGGTGAATTGCTGGTTAGCAGTGTTACTGGTTATGGTGTCCCGCTGGTTAGCGATGTTATTGGTGATGCTGTCTCGCTGGTTACTGATGTTACAGGTGATGTTGTCTCACTGCTTAGCAATGTTACCGGTGATGCTGTCTCGCTGGTTAGTGATGCTGCTGGTGATGATGTCTTGCTGGTTAGCGATGTTACTGGTGATAGTGTCTCACTGGTTAGTGATCTTACTGGTGATGCTGTCTCGCTGATTAGCGATGTTAATGGTGATGGTGAATTGCTGGTTAGCAGTGTTACTGATTTTGGTGTCCCGCTGGTTAGTGATATTACTGGTGATGGTGTCACACTGGTTAGTGATGTTACTGGTGATTCGCTGGTTAGCGATGTTACTAGTGATGTGCCTCGCTGGTTAGCAATGTTACTAGTGATGTTGTCTCGTTGTTTAGCGATGTTACTGGTGATGGTGTCTCGTTGGTTTGTGATGTTACTGGTGATGCTGTCTCACTGGTTAGTGATGTTACTGGTGATGGTGTCTCGTTGGTTTGTGATGTTACTGGTGATGGTGTTTCGCTGGTTAGTGATGTTGCTGATGATGTTGTCTCGTTGTTTAGCGATGTTACTGGTGATGGTGTATCACTGGTTAGTGATGTTACTTATGGTGGTATCTTGCAGGTTAGTGATGTTACTAGTGATGCTGTCTCACTGGTTAGTGATGTTACTGGTGATGGTGTCTCGCTGGTTAGTCATGTTACTGGAGATTGTGTCTCACTGGTTAGCGATGTTACTGGTGATGGTGTCTCACTGGTTAGTGATGTTACTGGTGATGTTGTCTCTCTGGTTAGCGATGTTACTGGTGATAGTGTCTCGCTGGTTAGCGATGTTACTGGTGATGGTGTCTCTCTGGTTAGCGATGTTACTGGTGATTGTGTCTCATTGGTCAGTATGTTACTGGTGATGGTGTCTCACTGGTTAGCGATGTTACTAGTGATGTTGTCTCGCTGTTTAGCGATGTTACTGGTGATGCGGTCTCACTGGTTAGTGATGTTACTGGTGATAGTGTCTCGCTGGTCAGTGATGTTACAGATGATGCTGTCTCACTGGTTAGTGATGTAACTGGTGATGGTGTTTTGCTGGTTAATCACTGGTTAGTGATCTTACTGGTGATGGTGTCTCGCTGGTTAGTGATGTAACTGGTGATGGTGTTTCACTGGTTAATCACTGGTTAGTGATGTTACTGGTGAAGTTGTCTCGCTGGTTAGTGATGTTACTGGTGGCGGCGTGTCGCTGGTTAGCGATGTTACTGGTGATGGTGTTTTACTGGTTAATCACTGATTAGTGATGCTGCTGGTGACGTTGCCTCACTGGTTAGCGATGTTGTGGATGATCTTTTCTGCTTTTCCTGCTGATCTGTCGAGCCAACATTGACTCTGGTCCATCTCTTTTACTTTCTGCTTTCAGTATCAATGATGTACATCTTCCCCAACAACCTTTGCTGAGTTCCAGATTTCCATGATTGGATCTTGAACATGTACTTTGTCCTTTCAATAACTCTTGCAGAGATTTAACTTGTTGAATTGTTGACCTCCTCATATCCTTGCTTCGTTGAGTTATTGCCTCACTTTCAACTAGTCACATGGAGGATGGTTTGGCTTTTAACAGCGATGCAAGTTGACAGGGTGGATTGGAGTAACAATACTCCAAGGCGTGAGTCTGCCTCTTCCTCTGGGCATTTCACAAAGATTCTTTTACTTGCCTAAAAGTATCTTTCTATAAATCCATATGCCCTGGGTAATGTAGTGATGTGAGGATCACAGAATCACAATGGAGTAGAATGAGGCCATTCGGCCCATTTGATCTCTGAAAGAGCGTTGCACCTAGTCCCACTTCCTTGCCTTATCCCCCTTACCGTGCACATTGTTTCTTTTCATGTAGCAATTCACTCCCTTCTCATTACCTCAATCAAACCCGCCTCCTCCACCTCTCAGGAATCTCGCTCCAGACGAATATTTTTCCTCACATCACTTTGGCTCCCTTTGGCAATTATTTAGAATTTGCGCTCCCTCGTACTTGATGTACTGCTGAGTGGAAACAGCTTCTCACTATTGGCCCTGTCCACACCCCTCAGAATCTTGAACAGCTCGATCAAGTCACCTATCAGCCTTCTTCTCTCCAAGGGAAACAGTCGCAGCCTCTCCAATCTATCCTCAAAGATACAGTTCTTTATCCCTGGAATCATTCCTGTGACTACTTTCCCTTTTGTTCCATGAGCTAGACTGTTGCTCACAAGTCTGGGCCGGGATTCTCCCCTACCTGGCGGGGCGGGGGGTCCTGGCGGGATGGAGTGGCGTGAACCACTCTGGCGTCGGGCCGCCCCAAAGGTGCAGAAGTCTCCGCACCTTTAGGGGCCAAGCCTTACCATTGAGGGGCTAGGCCCGCGCCGGAGTGGCTGGCGCTCTACCGGCTGGCGGGAAAGGCCTTTGGAGCCACACCAGCCGGGGCCGAAGGGACTTCGCCGGCCGACGGCAGTCCGCGCATGCGCGGAGCGTCAGCGGCTGCTGACGTCATTCCCGCGCATGCGCAGGGGAGGGGGTCACTTCCAACTCCACCACGGTGAAGACTATGGCGAAGGCAAAAGGAAAAGAGTGTCCCCACGGCACAGGCCCGCCGGCCAATCGGTGGGCCCCTTGTGGGCAGGTGGAACCCTGGCCCGCCTGTCCCCCGCGGATCAGATGATTCCGCCAGTGGGAAAGCCCAGGAAATTCTTGGGTGCGGCTTTTTTGTTTCTTTCACTTTTCATTGGCCCTGTGGCTCTGGCATCTTGTTTGCTTCTCTCACCCTTTGCTCTGCATATCTTCTCCCAATGGTTGGACTTCCCACAAGCTCTGCAGTTTGATCCATACGCGAGACATTTCCCTCCGTCTGTGAACTCATCTGGTCGCCCGCAGCTCTTGCACATCTTTCGCTCTGTCTGGTCTGCATCCTTTTGTTGCTCCTCCACCGTGTTAGCCGTTCTGTCGCTCTCTAGAATTAACTGGGTAATCAGTGTCTTCATCTGTCTGCTCTCAGTTTCATTTGCTCTGCGAATCCTAATGAGCACTCATGCCGTGGATGACGGATTCCTGGAATGTATGTGAGATGGTTTTCTAGGTCAGTGTGTGCGTTACTAACTAGGGGGTGGGCCATTTTAGATCTGGAACTGCAACGAGAAAGGGATAATTAATAATCTTGTTGCAAAGGAATCTTTAGGGAAGGGTGACCACAATCTGACGGAATTTTATGTGAAGTTGAAAGCAATGTAATTCAATCGAAAATCATGCTTTTTAAAAAAAATCTAAACAAAGGAAAATATGAAGGTATGAGGGTCAAGTTGGCTGAGGTGGATTGGAAATCTACAGTAAAATGTATGATGGTATTTTTACAAATTCATTTACAGGATGTGGGCATCGTTGGTTAGACCAGCATTTCGTGCCCATCTCTCTGAGTCCTTCAGAAGGTGGTGTTGAGCTGCCTTCTTAAACCGCTGCAGTCATTGTGGTGTAGGTGCACCCACTGTGCTGTTAGGGAGGGAGTTCCAGGATGTCGCCCCAGCGACAGTGAAGGAACGGCCGATATATTTCCAAGTCAGCGACTTTGAGCGACTCCGGGTTGTAGCGTTCCCAGGTTCTGTATTTTTCACCGATGTGTTTCCCCACTGGCATAGCGGAGAATCGTGCCTGGGTGAAAGATTCCGATCGGGCCTTTGTCTGCAAGCAAATCCACCCAAAATGTTTGTCTTCTTCACAGAGGGAGAGACAAACCCCCCCCAGAAATATGAGTGAATGAAGGGGCTTTTGACAGGGGGGACGGACGGAGACCCAGGCTATGGGGGAAGTCTGGCAGTCTGCCAACCTTAGCTGAGTTGGCTGGCATCAAGCAAGATGGGGTGTGGTGGTGGTGGTGGTGGGGTGGGGGTGGGGGTTGTGGATCTCCTCCCTCTCCACCCCCTGACCTCTCCGACCCCCCCTCACCTATCTCACTGGGCCGGCCAGCCAGACCCCGGTGAAATCCAACCCCCTCCACTTACCGTGGCATCTGACTCCCAACGCCGATCGCCATTGGGGACTGCCTGCAGTTCCAGCGGTGGCCACCGCTTCCCCCTGGCGCTGCTGGGAACAACAAAGCCATATAATTGGCCAGCAGCTCTCTGAGGCAGGATGTCCCTCCGGCCAATAGCTAATTAATCACTAAATGAGCCGCCCTGACCCTGGGCGACCTCCCCATTGCCATTTTAGCCAAGAGGTGCTCTATAACATCTAGCCCATTATTAATCACTACAGGACTGCAATGCAGCAATGAATATGGGACCCTGGGATACCTATTCAAATAACAATGGGTCTTATTTCTCCATGAATAACATAACAGAGTCTTCAGGAATGACAAATAATCTCAAAGTCACTACTTTGAGCAAAAACCCAGCAGAAGAATCATTAGAATATTCTTTACGTTGAATCAATTTCATGAATTAGCTTCAGAAACACTGGAAAGGGGGTGAAAGGGCTGATCCACAAGTTGGGGGTGATCAGAGGTGAGTGAGAGGTCTTGGGGTGAATACATCCAACCAGCCAGCCAGCTCCCCCCCACAATAGAAGGGCTGGTTTAGCACAGTGGGCTAAACAGCTGGCTTGTAATGCAGAACAATGCCAGCAGCGCGGGTTCAATTCCCGTACCCGGACTCCCCGAACAGGTGCCGGAATGCGGCGACTAGGGGCTTTTCACAGTAACTTCATTGAAGCCTACTCGTGACAATAAGCGATTATTATTATTATAAATTCCTGCTGGAAATTCCAGACTGTGGGAGTGACGGCAAGAAGGGGCGCAGCCACGATGCCCTCCACAGTTGAATGGCCTATCCATCATCCTCCAGCTTGCCTCCCAATCAACGGGATGAAGTATCTAAGAGCTGTAAGAAGTGAAGAGAAAGGCTGCAGCATAGCGAGGAGGGGGGGGGTATGGAGGGAGGGGGCCCAAGGGGACAATGGTAGAGTCAGAGAGGAGGGACAGGGCCAGTTGCAGGAGCTCTGTGGACAGATGTAGTGAGGAGGCCCGTGGTCCAGACTGAGAAGTGGGTGAGATGGGAAAATGGCACTTTCTCACCCCCCTCTGATATTTCTGATCCTGCAGTTGGGGATCTCCCTCGTGGTTTGTGGTATTGGAGTTCACATGAACACTGTATGAGTCAGTGGAAAGAGGAAGGACCTGTGCATGTTTGCTGCACACACACACGGAATGTTTGCTTACTGGCCAGGGAGCATCTGCTATTGCTGCCCATCTGACCTGCGGTAGTTTGGAAAGGACTGTCATTTGGAGCAGTGGAGGTGCACGGAGAGGAAAATGGCGGGGAAAGCAGAAAGGGAGCAAAGAAGGTGAAGAGAAGGACTGAGCCGTGTCGAGGGCCACACTGTGGTAAGTGCCAGGCAACCGGTGCCTCGCGACCTTCACCATTATTCCTGTGCCTTTAACTGCACAGAATGCTCAACATCTTGTGTGTAGAATACCCTTTAGTCCTGAGATCTGACATGAGTCAAGCAACCAACCTGCCAGGTAACAATTGCAACCTTTTTCTCTCTTGTCACTTTATTGACACTCAATCTTGCACTCTCTCACTTCTTCTCTTTCACACCCTTTCTCTCAATCCCTCTCTCAATTTCCCCGTCCTCGTACACTTTCTGTCTCTTTCACTCTCAATCTCTCTCACTCATTCTCCATGTGAAGTTACTGTGAAAGTTTTGAGAAGACGTGGTGGTTAGGTGAATTGGACATTCTGAATTCTCCCTCCGTGTACCCGAACAGGCGCCGGAATGTGGTGACTAGGGGCTTTTCACAGTAACTACTGTGCTACTGTAACTACTGTAACTACATTGCGGTGTTAATGTAAGCCTACTTGTGACACTAATAAAGATTATTATTATATTACCTACCTCTCCTCTAACTTTCCAGGATCTGTAGGTGTTATGGGCCAGGGTTTAGACCATGTATCATGGAGTTCACCTGACCCACAACTTTTAATAGATTGTGGTATGGGGAGCACACGGCCCACTCTACAGGTGTGGTACAGCAGAAATGGAAAAGCATTTTTTAAAGCAAAACAATGTTTATTCTATGAACTCAAGTTAACCTTTTTAAAACATACAGTGAACATCTTAGCAACCATCAATTCAAATACAACCCCCAAAGACTACAACACTAAGTAATCCTTAATAACTTCCCAAACAACATCCAGAAGACAGAAGAAATACCTTTTAACAGAAGCACATCAGGTTTACATTCACTACTGAAAACATTTATAATTCTGAATTCACCAAATGATCAAGAGATAGTCTTTTGATGGCAGAGAGAACAGCAGTACACCTGCTCTGTCTGGCTTCAGCTCCAACACTGAAAACGAAACTAAAACACACCCTGCAGCAAACAGCCTAAAATGAAAGTAAAAAGCTGACAGACAGCCCAGCTCCACCCACTCTCTGACATCACTGCAGCAGTAAACACCCATTTCCTAAAGGTACTCTCACGACAGATATTTATATGCGCATCCATTTAGAAACACCTATTTCTTAAAGGTACTCTCACATGACATGGGAATAAACCAAGAACAGGATCTGTGGAACCCAATTGGAAACAGTTTTCTTGTCACAAAAAGACCAATTGGACATTACCCTCTGCTCCTGCCTCTGAACAAATTTTGGATGGGGTTCGGTTTGAGTACAGGGAAAAGTATTATTCTGCGAACAGCTCAAACAGATCATTCCGTACATGAAAAGAAAATACATAATAGGGCAAACATAAAATACACAAATTAAACACAAAAACACAGGCATGGGGTGAAGCAGACGGAGTGTGGTACTACTCAGTTGAGAAGATGTGTGAAAAGATCAGCTCAGTCCATAAGAGGGTCGTTTAGGAGTCTGGTAACAGCGGGGAAGAAGCTGTTTTTGAGTCTGTTCGTGCGTGTTCTTAGACATTTGTATCTCCTGCCCGATGGAAACTTGGAAGAGTGAGTAAGCCGGGTGGGAGGGGCCTTTGATTATGCTGCCCGCTTTCCCCAGGCAGCGGGAGGTATAGACAGAGTCAATGGATGGGAGGCAGGTTTGTGTGATGGACTGGGCGGTATTCACGACTCTCTGACGTTTCTTGTGGTCCTGGGCCGAGCAGTTGCCATACCAGGCTGTGATGCAGCCCGATAGGATGCTTTCTGTGGTGCATCTGTAAAAGTTAGTAAGACTCAGTGTGGACATGCCGAATTTCCTTAGTTTCCTGATGAAGGGATTGTTAAAGTAAATGTAGATCAAATATTCCTGGCGCTTTCTTGGTGATAGCATTGACGTGGGTGGACCAGGACAGATTTTTGGTGATGTGCACCCCTAGGAATTTGAAACTGCTAACCATCTCCACCTCGGCCCCGTTGATGCTGACAGGGGTGTGTACAGTACTTTGCTTCCTGAAGTCAATGACCAGCTCTTTAGTTTTGCTGGCATTGAGGGAGAGATTGTTGTCGCTGCACCACTCCACTAGGTTCTCTATCTCCTTCCTGTTTTCTGACTCATGGTTGTTTGAGATCCGACCCACTATGGTCGCGTCATCAGCAAATCTGTAGATGGAGTTGGAGCCAAATTTTGCCGCACAGACGTGTGTGTACAGGGAGTAGAGTAGGGGGCTAAGTACGCAGCCTTGCGGTGCCCCGGTATTGAGGACTATCGTGGAGAAGGTGTTGTTGTTCATTCTTACTGATTGTGGTCTATGGGTCCAGATTCAGTTGCAGAGGGAGGACCCAACCTGCCTCTTTCCCTTTGGATCACAAGGGTTTGAACATTCTGCGGAGTCATTAATATGTCGCTCCCTTCACTATGCCTTTTCCATCCAGCCCTTCGTCCGCACTGCAATGTCTGCCTCTTCCCTCTCTTTTGAGAAAACAGATGGTAAATATTTATTCAGGAGCTTGCCCATATCCTTCAGCTCCACACACAAATTATTGTTTACAGTAGGAACATTGGAATTAGGAGCAGTATTCGGCAAGTCAGCCCTTTCAGCCTGATCCACCATCCAATCAGATTATGGCTGATCTCTTCCTGGTCTCAGATCCCCTTCCCTGCCTGTTCCCCTAATCCTTCAGAAATATATCAATCTCAATCATTTAATGATTCAGACTCCACCGCACTATGGGGCAGCGAGTTCCACAAATTCACCACCCTCTGTGAGAAGTCTCATCTCAGTTCTAAACCTACCGCCTCTCAACCTATATCTGTGACCTCTCATTCTACAAAGGGGAACATTTGGTCTACGTTTACTTTATCAATCCCTCTTAGTATTTCATATACCTCAATCAGATCCCCTCTCATCCTTCTCAACTCCAGCGAGTATCAGCCCAAACTGTTTAATCTCTCCTCGTACATCATCCCCTTTCATCCCTGGGATCAATCTGGTGAACCCCCTCTGAACTGCCTCCAATGCCACTACATCCTTCCTCGAATAAGGAGACCAAAACTGGACACAATGCTCCAGATGTGGCCTCACCAACACCCTATACAATTGCAACAACACTTCTCTAATTTTACACTCCAGTCCTTTTGCAATAAACGCGAACATTCCATTTGCCTTTTTAACTACAGGCTGTGCCTGCATACCGACTTTCTGCGATTCATGGACAAAGACACCCAGATCCCTCTGCACAGATCCCTCTGCCCAGATCCCTCTGCCCAGATCCCTCTGCCCAGACCCCTCTGCCCAGATCCCTCTGCCCAGATCCCTCTGCCCAGATCCCTCTGCACAGATCCCTCTGCACAGATCCCTCTGCCCAGATCCCTCTGCCCAGATCTCTCTGCCCAGATCCCTCTGCCCAGATCCCTCTGCCCAGATCCCTCTGCCCAGATCCCTCTGCACAGATCCCTCTGCCCAGATCCCTCTACCCAGATCCCTCTGCCCAGATCCCTCTGCCCAGACCCCTCTGCACAAATCCCTCTGCCCAGATCCCTCTGCCCGGATCCCTCTGCCCAGATCCCTCTGCCCAGACCCCTCTGCCCAGATCCCTCTGCCCAGATCCCTCTGCACAGATCCCTCTGCACAGATCCCTCTGCCCAGATCCCTCTGCCCAGATCTCTCTGCCCAGATCCCTCTGGCCAGATCCCTCTGCCCAGATCCCTCTGCCCAGATCCCTCTGCACAGATCCCTCTGCCCAGATCCCTCTACCCAGATCCCTCTGCCCAGATCCCTCTGCCCAGACCCCTCTGCACAGATCCCTCTGCCCAGATCCCTCTGCCCGGATCCCTCTGCCCAGATCCCTCTGCCCAGACCCCTCTGCCCAGATCCCTCTGCCCAGATCCCTCTGCCCAGATCCCTCTGCACAGATCCCTCTGCCCAGATCCCTCTGCCCAGATCCCTCTGCCCAGATCCCTCTGCCCAGATCCCTGGGCCCAGATCCCTCTGCCCAGATCCCTCTGCCCAGATCCCTCTGCCCAGATCCCTCTGCCCAGATCCCTCTGTCCAGATCCCTCTGCCCAGATCCCTCTGCACAGATCCCTCTGCCCAGATCCCTCTGCCCGGATCCCTCTGCCCAGATCCCTCTGCCCAGACCCCTCTGCCCAGATCCCTCTGCCCAGATCCCTCTGCCCAGATCCCTCTGCACAGATCCCTCTGCCCAGATCCCTCTGCCCAGATCCCTCTGCCCAGAACCCTGGGCCCAGATCCCTCTGCCCATATCCCTCTGCCCAGATCCCTCTGCCCAGATCCCTCTGCCCAGATCCCTCTGCCCAGATCCCTCTGCCCAGATCCCTCTGCACAGATCCCTCTGCCCAGATCCCTCTGCCCAGATCCCTCTGCCCAGATCCCTCTGCCCAGATCCCTCTGCCCGGATCCCTCTGCCTAGATCCCTCTGCCCCGATCCCTCTGCACAGACCCCTCTGCCCAGATCCCTCTGCACAGACCCCTCTGCACAGATCCCTGGGCCCAGATCCCTCTGCCCAGATCCCTCTGCCCAGACGCATTCTGAATCTGATTTCCATTTAGATAATAATTTGGCTTTCTATTTTTTCAGCCAAAATGGATAACCTGACACTTATCTGCATTAAACTCCATTTGCCAAACTTTGGCCCAATCTCCTAGCCTGTCTGTATCCAAGCGGCTTTTCACAGTAACTTCATACGTGTGTCAATAAAAGATTATTGCTATTATTATCTGTAAAATCTTTATCTCCTCTTCACTAGCTGTTTTCCCACCTATTTTAGTACCATCCGCAAATGTTGCTATGCTACACTCTGTTGGGGAAGGTGGGGGGGTCTGGGGCTCACGAGCCCGCCGGGGGGGGGCACTGTTTTTCAGGCCGGATCCGCCCTTGGCTGGCGCCATGTTGCACAGAGCGGTCGCTGCCGGCTGCCGCCATGAGCCTGCACGACCACGGACCCGGCAATTCTCCGGGGCCGTATCGGCAGCTAGATCCGGGTACTCTAGGCTGCCTTCCTGCTCGCCCCCAGCAATAAGGAGGAACGGTGGCCGTTCTGCAGCGTATTGTTGTTCGTTATACGCCACCGTTCCCACGCTGGCATCAGGACAGAGCCTGAGAATCGGAGAATCCAGCCCCTGTTCTTTAATTTAGTTCCTAGTGTCTGATAATCCCCCCCAAACAGGTCCTCTTCCCTAATATTCCCCATGTTGTTCATCCCAAGGAGGACCACAACAACTGGACCCTCACCCTCTCGCTCCACTATCCTTTCAAGCCGGTCAGAGATGTCACTCACCCTGGCACCGGGCAGGCAATATAATACGCGGGACTCGCAGCCTGAACTAAGAGGTGGGTTTTAAGGAGGACCTTAAACGAGGAAAGTGAGGGCGAGAGGTTTGGGGAGGACACTCCAGAAGTTACGGCTCAGGCCGCTGGCAATGGTGGAGGGATTGGCATTGGGAACGATCGGGAGGAATGCAGATATCCAGGTGGGGCTTGGTACTGGAAGAGATGACACATTTGGGAGGGGGGAGGCCATGGAGGGATTTGAAGACGAGGATGAGAATTTTGATCGGGTTTTGAATGGGCGGTGTGCTGTCTGTACAGAGGGGGGGGGGGGGGGGCGGTGGTGTGGAGGGAGGGGGGTGGGGGGGAGGGAGGGGGTGGGGGGGAGGGAGGGGGGTGGGGGGGAGGGGGGTGGTGGTGCGGAGGGAGGGGGGGCTCTACTTACCCGCTGAGACAAAGGGATTCTGCCCGTCAGTTTGAAGTAGCCTTTGAGCCCAATTGTCAAGCTGGGATTGTGGACAGAATTTTCTGAGCTCAGCGGAAAGGTTTTGTGAAGCCACCTACTGCCCAGGCCGCTCAAGCTGAGGTAGCAGCAACCAGCATTGGTACTGGCTTGGGTCACCACCTCAATGAGAGGAGGGAGGGGTTGGCTGAGGTGAGGAGTTGAAGTGGTCTAGCCCCTCCGGAGTCCCTTCTTCCTCAGGGTGGAAGCTGTCACAAACGGTGACGGAATGTTTTCTCTGTGGGCAAGGTCGGAGGAAGCATTTCCAGACAGGATATTTGCTGACCAAGACACAGGGCTGTAACCTAACTTGGCCAAGACCATCGCTCTGGGCCTCCCAACAGTCTCAGGGCTTTGGGAACACTGAGCGGGATTCTCCGATGCCTGATGCCGAAATCATAATAATAACATTCATCATCGCTTATTGTCACAAGCCGGCTTCAATGAAGTTACTGTGAAAAGCCCCTAGTCGCCACATTCTGGTGCCTGTGTCACGAGGAGGTACATGCAGTCATTCTGAGGAAGTGGCTGTCACTGGCAACGCTGGAATGGGCAGCACGGTAGCATAGTGGTTAGCACAATTGCTTCACAGCTCCAGGGCCCCAAGTTCGATTCTGGCTTGGGTCACTGTCTGCGGAGTCTGTACATCCTCCCCGTGTGTGCGTGGGTTTCCTCTGGGTGCTCTGGTTTCCTCCCACAGTCCAAAGATGTACAGGTTAGGTGGATTGGCCATGCTAAATTGCCCTTAGTGTCCAAAATTGCCCTTAGTGTTGGGTGGGGCTACTGGGTTATGGGGATAGGGTGGAGTTGTTGACCTTGGGTAGGGTGCTCTCTCCAAGAGCTGGTGCAGACTCGATGGGCTGAATGGCCTCCTTCTGCACTGTAAATTCTATGAAATTTAATGCCCAGTTGCAGTTGATAAGACGGGCAATGGTTGTTCCTCATCTAACACTGCCTCAGACCTGGTTCAGTCCAGCTGTGCGTTTAATTCATGTCTTGTGTTTGTTTTCTGGACAATATTTATTCCTCAGCCAGACTATCTGGTCATAGTAACAGAGTATCTAGTCATTGTCACATTGTTGTTGGTGGGGGTTTGAAGTGGGGACATTTCATGCTGCATCTCAATAGGATTTAATTGGCTGTGAGATGTTTAGGGAGTTCCTGTGGTTGGGATAAGTACGATACAAATGCAAGTTCTTTATTTTTCCTTTCTCATTTCCTTATTTTCTTGCACTGTAGAAGCCACAGTCCCCACTGATCACAGGTGTCCATGAGTTAAAGATTCATTACAACACAGAAGGAGGCCATTTGGCCCATTCGGTCCGTGCTAGCTCTCTGTAAGAATTCAACTTGCAGCCCTGCTGATTTGTTTCCCTCGAGCGTCAATAAATTTACTTTTGAAATAATCGCTTGTCTCTGCTTCCGCCATTCTGCTGGGCAGTGAGTTCCAGCTCATGACCACTCACCGTGTAAAACACATTCTTCCTTACATCACCCCCCGCACCGCTCTCGCCCCCAAAAGATTTACCTGAACTAAACCTGTCACAATCCTCCAAACCTCTCTCAAATCTCCCATCAACCTCCCAGGAGAACAGCCTCAACCTCTCCCAGCTAGCCTTATCAGTAAAATCCCCTTAACCCTGGTAAATCCGATAAATCCCCCTCCGCACCCTCTCGAGGTCCCTCGCGCACATCCTTCCGAAAGTGTGGTGACCAGAACTGGACTCCATACTCTAGTTGAGGCCTAAAGTAAGGCCTGTGTTTGTACTCAATGCCTCTTGATGTACCATCAATTGAACGCGAGACGAGTTGCTGTACAAAAGTATGGCTTTAATCAGCTAGATGTTAGCCCTGCGGTCGATTACAGTAAATGGACGACCGCCGGGTGTACTGGGTATTTATACCCCACCCTGGAGGCGGGGTTAACTCAGCCTCTCGACCAATCGGGGAGCCGTCACATGACTGGTCTCAACCAACCGGTTGAGAGGCACATGACCGACCAGGGCCAATGGTAAGCCGGTGTTCTGCACCAATGGCAGGCAGCTATGCTAATCATACCACCACACCTCCCTCCATCAAGCCCAAGATCCCAGGTGCTTTGGTCATCACTCTCTCAATGTCACGGTCGAAGATCGGTGCAGACGAGGGCCTCTGTCTCTCTCACACAGTGCCACGTCATCCATATCGCCTCTCGCTGCCCCTTCAGAAAGAATACATTAGCTCACATTCCTCTGCTTGATGTCAATATTGCCATGCTCCACAATGCTGCTTTATTCACACAGATAGATCACAACATTCACACTGGGACAAACTGAAACAGAAGCGGTGTGGGAGTTCCAGCGATGAAACTGGCCACGTTCTGCTCCTCCTCGGGAGCTGGGATGAGAGTGGAGATGACAGGTTGATGATTTCCTGCTCTTTCCATTGACACGTCTGACATGCAGAAATTCTGTGTCAGATGGAGTGTTTTCACTGGGGAATCTAAGGGGGGGGGGGGGGTGGTTTGCGGTGGGAGGGGGAGAGGGTGCAGCTATAGGGGTGGGGAGGGCACTTGAGTCTCTTTCTCAATCTCAACCTTTTTGAGTTCGATTCTCCACCCTAGCCCTCCACGGCCACGCCCCGCCCTCTGCCCTCTCTGGGGTCCTGACTTTGCTTCAGCCAGTCTGTCGTTAAAAACAGAAAACCTCGACGCCCGTCGTGGGCCATTCCACACTGTGGGGCATCGCAAACTCAGCAGGATCCAACTGGAATGGCAATCCATTGTGTGTTAGCCAGCGTTCCCCAGCTGGGGGAACTCAAGTGTTTTAAACTGGAACAGGGCTACCCATCTGAGCCACTGTGAGATGGGGGGGGGGGTTGGGGGGGGGGGGGGGTTGGGGGGGGGGGGGGTACGGGGGCAGGGGTTGGGGTCGGGTCAGGTGGGGTACTAACAGGAAGCATTTGCATTTCTGGAACACCTCAGCATGTCCCTAATGTTTTGCACACCGGGAAATACTTGCTGACGGGGGTACAAACAAATCTATGCACAGCAAGATCCCATTACTCGCAATCTAACCACTAGTTTTTGTGATTTATTTTTGAGGGATTGGTATTGGCCAGGATACTGGGAAAGAGCTCAGCACCTTTCCTTGGAAAGAGTGGTCATGGGGCCTGGACAGGGTGGATAGGGAGCAGCTGTTCCCCTCAGCTGAAGGGTCAGTTACGAGGGGAGACAAGTTCAAGGTGAGGGGCAGGAAGTTTGGGGAGGATTTAGAAACATAGAAAATAGAAGCAGGAGGAGGCCATTCAGCCCTTCGAGCCTGCTCCACCATCATTATGATATGGCTGGTCATCAAGTTCAATACCCTGATCCCGCCTTCCCCCATATCCCCCGATCCCTTCAGCCCCAAGAGCGAAATCTAATTCCTTCCTGAAATTACACAACGTCTTGGCCTCAACTACTTTCTGTGGTGGTGAATTCCACAGATTCACCCCTCTCTGGGTGAAGAAGTTTCTCCTCACCTCAGTCCTATAAGGTTTACCCCTTACCCTCAAACTATGACCCCCTAGTTCTGGACTCCCCCACCATCGGGAACATTCTTTCTCAATCTACCCTGTCTAATCCTGGTAGAATTTTGTAAGTTTCTATGAGATCCCCTCTCACTCTTCTAAACTCCAATGAATATAATCCTAACCGATTTAGCCTCTCCTCATCTGACAGTCCCACCATCCCAGGAATCAGCCTGGTAAACCTTCGCTGCACTCCCTCCATAGCAAGAACATCCTTCCTCAGATAAGGGGCGAAATTCTCCCCTACCCGGTGGGGCGGGGGGTCCCGGCGCCAACCACTCCGGCGTCGGGCCTCCCCAAAGGTGCGGAATTCTCCGCGCCTTTAGAGGCTAGGCCCGGGCCGGAGTGGCTCCCTCTCCACCGACTGGCGGCAAAACTGGCGGCAACGGCCTTTGGCGCCCGCCGCCCAACGTTGGGGCTGGCCGAAAGGCCTTCGCCGGTCCGCGCATGCGCCGGAGCGTCAGCGGCCGCTGACATCACCACCGGCGCATGCGCGGTGGGGGGGGTCTCTTCCACCTCCGCCATGGTGGAGGCCGTGGCGGCGGCGGAAGAAAAAGAGTGGGCCCCGATCGCGGGCCAGGCCACCGTGGGGTCACCCCCCCGGGGTCAGATTGCCCCGCACCCCCCCCCCCCCCCAGGACCCTGGGGGCCCGCTCGCAACGCCAATCCCGCTGGCACAGATGTGGTTTAAACCACGCGGCAGGAAAGGCCTGACAGCGGTGGGACTTCGGTCCAACGCGGGCCGGAGAATCGCTCCGGCAGGCACGCCGATCTCTGGGTGGTGGAGAATTCCGGCCACGGCGGGGGCGGGATTTACGCCGGCCCTGGGCGATTCCCCAATCCTGCGGGGGGTTGGAGAATTCCGCCCAAGGGCACCAAAACTGTACACAATACTCCAGGTGTGACCTCACCAATGCCCCATACAATTGCAGCAAAGCATCCCTATTCCTATCCTCAAATCCTCTCGCTCTGAAGGCCAACGTACCATTTGCCTTCTTTACTGCCTGATGTACCTGCACGCTTACTTTCAGCGACTGATGCACGAGGACACCAAGGTCTCGCTGAGTATCCGCCTCTCTTAATTTGCACCCATTCAAATAATAATCTGCCTTCCTATTTTTGCTACAGAAGTGGATAACCTCACATTTATCCACATTATCTGCCATGCATGTGCCCACTCACTCATCCTGTCCAAATCCCGCTGAAGCATCTCTGTATCCTCCTCACAGCTCACCCTCCCAACTGTGTATCATCTCAAATTTGGAGATGCTACATTTAGTCCCCTTGTCCAAATCATTAATATATAATGTGAACAGTTGGGGTCCCAGTACAGATCCCTGCAGTACCCCACCAGTCACTGCCTGCCAATCAGAAAAAAAGACCCATTTATTCCAACGTACTGCTTCCTGTTGCTAACCAGCTTTCTATCCATCTCAAGATACTATCCGTAATCCCATGCCCTTTAACTTGACATATTAATCTGCTATGTGAGACCTTGCCAAAAGCCTTCTGAAAGTCTAAATAAACCACATCCATTGGTTCTCCCTGGTCAACTCTACTAGTTACATCTTCAAAGAATTCTAGTAGATTTGCCAAGCATGCTTTTCCTTTTATAAATCCATGCCCATCCATTTGAGGAAAAGCTTTTTGATCCAGAGGGTGGTGATGGTCCGGAACGTGCTGCCTGGGAGGGGGGTAGGGGCGGGTTGCCTCACATCCTTTTAAAAAGCACCTGGCTAAGCACTTGGCACGTCATAACATTCAAGGCTACGTGCTGGCAAATGGGATTCGGTAGGCAGGTCGGGAATTGTGGATGTGTCGGTACAGACTCGATGGGCCGAAGGGCCTCTTTCGTGCTGTATTATTCTGTGATTTACATCTACCAGAGGGCAGATCTGGCCTCGGTTTAACATCTCGCCTTTGACAGTGCAGCTCCCCCACTGCTTAGCCCTGCTGAACCCTGGCGTGGGACTTGACCCCCGACACCCCCCTGCCCGGCCAGAGCCCCTGAACCACAGCTGATGGAGTAGCAAGGCTTCCAGTGTTCCAGGCCTCACACAATCCGGGGGCAGCACGGTAGCATGGTGGTTAGCATAAATGCGTCACAGCTCCAGGGTCCCAGGTTCGATTCCCGGCTGGGTCACTGTCTGTGTGGAGTCTGCACGTCCTCCCCGTGTGTGCGTGGGTTTCCTCCGGGTGCTCCGGTTTCCTCCCACATTCCAAAGATGTGCGGGTTAGGTGGATTGGCCATGCTAAATTGCCCGTAGTGTCCTAAAAAAGTAAGGTTAAGGGGGGGGTTGTTGGGGGTATAGGGTGGACACGTGGGTTTGAGTAGGGTGATTATTGCTCAGCACAACATCGAGGGCCGAAGGGCCTGTTCTGTGCTGTACTGTTCTATTCTATTCTAAGCCTGCAGGGACAAGGCCCGTGGCTGAGCCATAACCTGGTCACTGGGACCTCTCGACCCTGACAGGTGCCATCGGAGCCAGAGTGGGGGGGGGGAAAAAGCAGTTAACATGCAAAAAATAAACTTGTGAAAGAGCATGTGCCTGTGGTTTGGTGACTGACAGGCTATGCAAACGGGAATCAGTGGCTGCCTGAATCATGCTGATACCTGTCTTGTGTTAATTGTGTCATGACAAGTCTGTTGACTGAAACTCAGAGAGATTCAAAGCATTAGGCAAATATAACTGCCTCCACATGTTAACACTGCTTTGTATTTATTGCATTCTAAGTTCTTTCAGTTCGGGCTTTGGGACGACTGAATATAGGCCACGTCCCAGGACAATTAGGGGCTAATGAGGTGGGGTGTGGGGGTTGGGGGTCACAGGTCAGAATCTCTGTTTTCCTTCCCTAATTGGCCATAGGTGAACCAATTGGGCTTTTTCTTTCAAGAACAATCCAACCGCCTGGAAGCAGCATTTTAATTTCCATATCTTGTAAACTTGAATTCAAATTCACAAACTGCCGGTTAATCCAGGAACGGAACCACTGTCCCGCCATGTCATGTGGCACTGAGCCATACACAGTCACCAGGCCCCAGGCCTCTGTGGTGACACAGCAGCAGTTGGAGAGGCCCAGAACAGGCTTCAGGATCCTTTAGGCTGAGGAGTGAGAATTCGGTCAGGATCACTCCCCCTTTCCCCACTCCCAGCCACCACCCCCTCCCTCTCCACGCTCCCTGTGATGCTGCACGCGGTTGAACAGCTGGCGTAGTGAATCCATGAAACTGTGGAAGGGGAGTAGAGAGCAACAGGGGCAGGAGTTCCCGTACGGCCAATGAAGTACTTTTGAAGTGTAGTCACTGTTGTAATGCAGGAAATGCAGCAGCCAAGCTGTGCACAGCAAGATCCCACAAACTGGAACAGGACAATGACCAGATAATCAGCTTTTAGTGGAAGACGTCACTTCCAACAGTGCAGCACTCCCACTGAAGTGTCAGCCTGGATTATGTGCTCTTCTTCTTGTTGTATCGGATATATGGAGCACAGTTCTGAAATTTGTGGGGAATACACAACTTGGCAATATGGTAACAAGCGAACAGGAGCAGACTTTGGAAGCCCATAGACCGATGACTGGTAAAATGTAGGTTTAAGGTGAGAGGGGAAAGGTTTAGAGGAGATGCACGAGGCAAGTTTTTTACACAGAGGGTAGTGGGTGTCTGGAACTCACTGCCAGAGGAGGAGGTGGAAGCAGGGACGATAGTGACGTTTAAGGGGCATCTTGACAAATACATGAATAGGATGGGAATAGAGGGTACAGACCCTGGAAATGTTGAAGGTTTTAGTTTAGATGGTCGACGCAGGCTTGGAGGGCCGAAGGGCCTGTTCCTCTGCTGTACATGGGCAGACCCATGGTAGATACAGTTGAATGAGGGGTAGAGGCCTTTGGATGATCAGGGGCGGAGAAGGGGGCCATCTGGGATGGGGCTAGGTAGAGGGTGGAATTAAGGAGGCGGGGGTTAAGTGGGGAAGGTGATGGACGGTAGAGGGGAGTGGAGGCGCAAGCCTCCGGTAAGGTTGGTAACGTGGAACGTCCGGGGGCTGAATGGGCCGGTTAAAACGTCGTGGATGTTCGCGCACCTCAGGAGCTTGAAAGCGGGGGTGGTCTTTCTGCAGGAGACCCACCTCTGTGAGAAGGACCAGGTTAGGTTAAGGAAGGGGTGGGTTGGGCAGGTTTTCCACTCGGGGTTTGATTCAAAACCGAAATGGTAATTGTGTTGTGGGGCCTGGGACTCAGGTTGACTAATCCTTGTTGGTGGCAGGGCAAGTTGGCTCAGTCAGGGATCCTGACTTTTATAAATATAAGTAGGTTTGATAAATAAAGGCAAAAGCAACGTTAAACCTTAAATATCAACAGTTAGGGTTCAGCTGGAATATTGTGTAATTCTGGTCATTGCACTTATAGAGGATATCACAGGGGGAGCGAGGAGGTTTATCAGGATCATCCTGGAGACGAGGGATTTCAGATACATGGTGAGGTTGGAAAAACTGGGATTGTTCTCCTTAGAACCGAGACAGTAAAGGGGAGATTTAACAAAGGCTTAAAAATGAAACATTTTTTCATTTTTAAATAAAAACAGTAAACATTTCCACTGGTAAGTGTTGTAACCACACACATTCAATTTCAAATATTAAGCAAAGAAACTAGAGGGGAAATTAAGAGAACCGTTATACAGGGCCATTAACATTTGTAACACACAACACAACTTGTGTTTGTCTCACGCCGTTAACCTAATAAAACTCCCCAAGAGTGTCATAAAACAAATTTGATACGAGGGCAGAGGGTGAAAAGCTTAGTCAAAGTGGTCGGATTAAGGAGCGTCTTAAAGAGAGAGAGGCTGGGGCGTGGAGAGATTGAGGGAGGGAATTCGAGAGACTGAAGCAGCTGAAGTCTCAGTCACCAAAATGGGGAAGAAATTAAAATCAGGGACACGGGGCAGAATTCGAGACGTGCGGATTCCTTAGAGGAGGGTTGTGGGTTGGAGGAGCTGGGCAGGGACAAGTCCATGGAGGAAACACGACAGACAGGAAGCAGGAAACTCCAGGCCAGTTCGCCTAAACTCTGCCAGAGGGGAAAATGCTGGAATTGATTGTTAACGGGGAAATCTCAGTGCAATCTGGGTGAATTTGGTTTTGTGAAAGGGAAATTGTGTTTGTCTAATTTATTAGCGTTCTTTGAGGATGTAGCAAACCATGCGGATAAAGGGGAACCTATGGATGTGGTGTACTTGGATCTCCAAAAGGTGTTCACAAGCTATCACATCAAAGATTTTTTTAAAAAAAATTTAGAGTATCCAATTCATTTATTCCAATTAAGGGGCAATTTAGCGTGGCCAATCCACCTACCCTGCACATCTTTGGGTTGTGGGGGGTGAAACCCACGCAAACACGGGGAGAATGTGCAAACTCCACACAGACAGTGACCCAGAGCCGGGATCGAACCTGGGACCTCGGCGTCGTAAGGCAGCAGTGCTAACCACTGCGCCACCGTGCTGCACTTATCACAGCAAAGATAACTACACAAAATAGGAGCGCATGGTTTGGGGGGGTAACATATTAGCATGGAGCAAGGATTGGTCAGCTAACAGGAAACAGAGAGTAGCAGTAAATGGGTCATTTTCAGTTTGGCAAGGTGTAACCAATGGAGTGCCACAGGATTCATTGCCGGGGACTCCACTATTTACCATTGAGACCTGAAGCTATGGAGCTAAATTTGCTGATGGGACATAAGTCTGCAAAAGGACAGAGGACGCGATCTATCGGCCACATCACGCCGGGCGCAAAAACGAGCGAGCCGCTTAGATAGCGGGAGAGGCAGAATTCGGGAACCACGGCGATCAGTTCCTGATGTAACCGGCCCGTTCCCGTTGGCGAGACCTGGATCCTGCCGAGCTGTGGCGGGAAATCATTAATCAGAAATGAAGATCACTCTCCATCCCATTAACGGGAAGTATCCCCTTTCGAACAGCCTCCTGTGATCTAACCGCCTCCCCAGCGAGAGGTCACGTGGCCGCCGTTTAGTACACCTGTTTAAAAATGTGAAGCCAGCGCAATGGCTGCGGTGGGGATCCGGGGGAGGTGAATAACCATTTTCAAAATCGGGCAGTCAGCTAGGGGGCTCTGGGAGCCTGCCCCACTGCTTGGGGGGTAGGGGGGAGCCCCCAGGGGGAGCAGCCCCACTTGGGTGGATGGTGGGCCACCATTTCTGGGGGGAGGGGGGTTGGCCCTGAGCAGGGTTGGCGAGGGGTCACACGGGTCTGTAGTGCCACCCCCCCTGGATTGTGTATACCCGTAACAAGGGCAGCTCCAGCTTCCACTGGCAGAGCCCCCTCTGTGGTAATACCATGGTCACTTTAACCCCTGGTGACCATGCCAGCCGCTGCCCGCACAGTTGAAGACTATTGGGCGGCAGGGTAGCACAGTGGTTAACACTGTTGCTTCACAGCGCCAGGGTCCCAGGTTCGATTCCCATCTTGGGTCACTGTCTGTGCGGAGTCTGCACGTTCTCCCCGTGTCTGCGTGGGTTTCCTCCGGGTGCTCCGGTTTCCTCCCACAAGTCCCGAATGACGTGCTGTTAGGTGAATTGGACATTCTGAATTCTCCCTCTGTGTACCCGAACAGGAGCCGGAGTGTGGCGACTAGGGGTTTTTCACAGTAACTTCATTGCAGCGTTAATGGAAGCCTACTTGTGGCAATAAAGATTGTGAATTAATTATTGCTAATAGGGAATTGGTAATTCTGGTAATGTGAGCACCTCACAGGTCCCCAATGGACGGGCGTGACATGTCCCAGGTGGTTGTTACTGCCGAGCATCATAGTCAGGCTGTACGGCCTGGACACTCGGCCTGAACTCCGGAGGCATCAGCATCACAGAGGCAGCAGCCAACATTGGAACAGCCAAGAGCTGGGCCACAGCACTGGGGACATTCCCATGACAGAGGGTGGGTGTGTGGACTGAGGAGGGAACCAGCGCCCGGCCCAGGTAAGGTTCCCAGCCGGTGTCTGGGGTCCAGTGCCCAGCGGCTCCTGCCCCGGCTGGGGGTGTGTGTGCACTGGATGATACCCTGAGGGACGGCACGGGATGTGAGGGTGGGGAACGGTCAGTGAATCCAAGCGATCCGGGGTGGATGCCATGGCTGATCGGCAGTCTGCCCAATTCCTCACAGATATTGAGATATGGATGGTACCCTGGACCCCGTGGAAGCTGCCCTCACGTTGGCGTTGGCAGGCCAGGCAGCAACAGCATCGAAAGAGGCTCGAGGTGGCAGCCCATGTGCCAGACCCCGCCCAACAGCCTGAGGAGCCGGCCGCCCATCAGGCCAGGGAGGGACCCAGAGGGGGAGCCCGCAACATCTCGAGGTGTACAGACATCACTGGCCCTTCGAACAAATGAAGGACAGCTGGTGCCACGTCAACAAGGAGATGGTGCGGCACCTGTGCCGTAGTCGTGCGGAGGAGGGCGCACGCTGCCGGTGGCCATCAAGGTCATTGCAGCCGTGTACCTTTATGCCGTGACCTCCAGGCCCGTTCCTCGTAGTGGGGGGGGTGAGGAATCTGAGGTCTGGTATTCTTCCGCCCATCCGGGCCCTTTCCCATTTGTTGTGGGCCATCTTTCCCTGCGGGGACGGAGAGGGGACATCGGGAGCCGCGTGCTTCATGCTTCACGAGGCGGGGGGGGTGGCACGGGTTTGGGCACCGCTACTGGCCATGGGTGGGGTGTGCTGGTGGATGGCAAGCTGTGTTGGGACACGTGGCAGTATTGTACTGGTGGGGAACAGGGTCATCCGGGGGGGGGGGGGGTTCCAGGTGCAAGGTCGCCGGGGGTGGGTGAGGGGGGCTGACAGGCGGGCCGATGCTAACTCACCCATGAGACCTGGTGGAGATCATTGACTTTTTCATGGCATTGGGTGGCGCTCCCCCTTGTCACCAGCCCCCCCCGCCCTGCGCGCTGCCGACTGTCACCACCCCCCCGCCCCACCCCCCCGCCCCGCGCGCTGCCGACTGTCACCACCCCCCCGCCCCACCCCCCCGCCCCGCGC
This sequence comes from Scyliorhinus canicula, assembly GCF_902713615.1. Classification (NCBI taxonomy): domain Eukaryota; kingdom Metazoa; phylum Chordata; class Chondrichthyes; order Carcharhiniformes; family Scyliorhinidae; genus Scyliorhinus; species Scyliorhinus canicula. The sequence goes on from NC_052147.1 coordinate 5,622,451, forward strand.
GCTGCCGACTGTCACCCCCCCCCCCGCCCCCCCCCCCCCGCCCCGCGCGCTGCCGACTGTCACCACCCCCCCCCGCCCCCCCCCCCCCGCCCCGCGCGCTGCCGACTGTCACCCCCCCCCCCCGCCCCGCACGCTGCTGACTGTCACCCCCCCCCGCCCCGCACGCTGCTGACTGTCCCCCCCCCCCCGCCCCCCGCCCCGCGCGCTGACGGCTGTCACCCCCCCCCCGCCCCGCCCGCTGACGACTGTCACCCCCCCCCCCTCCCCCCCCGCCCCGCTGCCACTGCCTCCCAGGCAGCACTGCCGACCCTATGGCTGACCCTCTGAGCCCCTCTGGGGAACAGGCCGTCCCCTCTGGACTTTACCGCGTCAATGCGGCCAGGTCGGCATTCCAGAATCGTGGAGCTGCTCTGCTTGGTGGCTGCGTGTCTGGGGTTTGCTCTGCGGGATCGGTTTAATTGCTGTTCTCCCTCGTTAGCGGGGAGCTGGCGGGCACAGTCCCGGCCAATCAGCCGGCAGGACAGTCGTTCCCAGCGTGAAGGCCATCGGGCATCGCTACGGTGACGGTTTCGCCGTGTCGGCCATCGGGAAACACCTGGCAGTTCCAGCTCGCCACCACACTCAGAACAAATTTGGTTGGAGCGCGCCCATGGATTAAGTGTGCGGGTAACAATTTGGCAAACTGCAGGGAGAATGTCAACGTCTTGCCGGGGGGGAATGGAAAAGCAGCATTTTTCAAATTCATTGACAGGATGTGGGCGTCGCTGGTCAGACCAACATTTATTGCTAATCTCTAATTGCCCCTGGGAAGGTGGGTGGTGAGCTGCCTTCTCGAACCCGCTGCAGTCCCTGTGGTGTAGGTGCACCCACTGTGCTGTCAGGGAGGCAGTTCCAGGATGTTGACCCAGCGACGGCGAAGGAACGGCCGATGGACGCGATTTACCGGCAGCATCCCACCGGAATCGGGACTGGACGCAGCCGGTAAGTTCCGCGAGCGGCCTCTTCTGGGATTTCCGACAGTCGTTAGTCCCCACGAGATCTGACGGGATCGCGCGAGACGTCACCACCTGGATCATTCTCACAATGGGCGGGATCCAGACTTGCATAGTTAAGTGACCTGAACTGTTGACTTACTTATGCCTGCGCCAAATCAAACCGCTCCCCGGATCTATCGGGATCTATCGGCCTCGCCAACGATACCCCAGCTGACCACCGTTTAGCAATGGTCTCCACAAACAGGGAGCTGGCGGAACGGCATTTATGGGGGTCTCCCAGGCGATTGGAGGCCCCTGGGTGGTTGGCTTCTGGGCAGGATGGTGCCCTGGCACTGCTGATGCCACCCAGCGCCCTGGCAGTGCCACCCAGCACCCTGGCAGTGCCACCCAGCGCCCTGGCAGTGCCACCCAGCGCCCTGGCAGTGCCACCCAGCGCCATGGCAGTGCCACCCAGCACGTTGGCAGTGCCACCCAGCACCCTGGCACTGCTGATGCCACCCAGCACCCTGGCACTGCTGATGCCACCCAGCACCCTGGCAGTGCCACCCAGCACCCTGGCACTGCTGATGCCACCCAGCACCCTGGCAGCGCCACTCAGCACCCTGGCAATGCCACCCAGCACCCTGGCAGTGCCACCCAGCACCCTGGCAGTGTCACCCAGCACCCTGGCACTGCTGATGCCACCCAGCGCCCTGGCAGTGCCACCCAGCACCCTGGCAATGCCGCCCAGCACCCTGGCAGTGCCACCCAGCACCCTGGCAATGCCACCCAGCACCCTGGCAGTGCCACCCAGCACCCTGGCAGTGCCACCCAGCACCCTGGCAGTGCCACCCAGCACCCTGGCAGTGCCACCCAGCACCCTGGCACTGCTGATACCACATGGGCACCCTGGCACTGCTGATGCCACCCAGCACCCTGGCGGTGCCACCCAGCACCCTGGCAGTGCCAACCAGCACCCTGGCAGTGCTGATACCACATGGGCACCCTGGCACTGCTGATGCCACCCAGCACCCTGGCAGTGCCACCCAGCACCCTGCCAGTGCTGATACCACATGGGCACCCTGGCACTGCTGATGCCACCCAGCACCCTGGTGGTGCCACCCAGTGCCCTGGCAGTGCCACCCAGCACCCCGGCAGTGCTACCCAGCACCCTGGCAGTGCTGATGCCACAGGGGCACCCTGGCACTGCTGATGCCACATGGGCACCCTGGCAGTGCCATTGTCCCGCCCAGAACGGGACTTTTTCTTTTTTAGATCGTGCCGGATATATTTCCAACTCAGGGCGATAAGAAACCAGCCTCTGATTGGGCAAGTTCGATACAGCAGGAAAGTAAGACCTCAATGGTCCAGGCCAGGGCAGGAGTGGGGAAGAGAGCGGTCACTGGAGTGAGGCCAGCAGTGGCCATGGGGTGAGGGGGGAAGCGGCCATGGCGTGAGGAAGAGAGAGGTGAGAGTATGTTTGTGAAAAAAAGAAGAGAGAGCGAGGGAGGTGAGTGTGAGTGAGAGAGAGATCGTGTTTGAGAGAGTGTGGGTGTGAGGGAGAGAGTTAGTGTGTGTGAGAAAGTGTGTGTGTGAGAGGGAGTGTGTGAGAGAAATAGTTTGTATGTGTGTGTGTGTGAGTGTGGGTGCCAGGGAGAGAGAGGGAGTGTGTGAGAGAGAGAGATTGTGTGGGAGAGAGAGGGAGTGTGTGAGAGAAATAGTTTGTATGTGTGTGTGTGTGAGTGTGGGTGCCAGGGAGAGAGAGGGAGTGTGTGAGAGAGAGAGATTATGTGGGAGAGAGAGAGAGTGAGAGAGAGGGAGTGTGTGTGAGTGAGAGAGAGTTTGTGTGTGTGTGAGAGAGAAAGAGTTTGTGTGTGAGAGAGAGGGAGTGTGTGTGAGTGAGAGTTTGTGTGTGAGAGAGAGGGAGTGTGTGAGAGAGAGAGAGTTTGTGTGTGAGAGAGAGGGAGTGTGTGAGAGAGAGAGAGTTTGTGTGTGAGAGAGAGGGAGTGGATCTGAGTGAGAGTTTGTGTGTGAGAGAGAGGGAGTGTGTGAGAGAGAGAGAGTTTGTGTGTGAGAGAGAGGGTGTGTGTGAGAGAGAGAGAGTTTGTGTGTGTGAGAGAGAGGGAGTGTGTGAGTGAGAGAGTGTGTGTGAGTGAGAGAGAGAGAGTTTGTGTGTGAGAGAGAGGGAGTGTGTGAGAGAGAGAGTTTGTGTGTGAGAGAGAGGGAGTGTGCCTGAGTGAGAGAGAGAGAGTTTGTGTGTGAGAGAGGGAGTGTGTGAGAGAGAGGGAGTGTGTGTGAGTGAGAGAGAGTTTGTGTGTGTGTGAGAGAGAGGGAGTGTGTGAGAGAGAGAGTTTGTGTGTGAGAGAGAGGGAGTGTGTGAGAGAGAGGGAGTGTGTGTGAGTGAGAGAGAGTTTGTGTGTGAGAGAGAGTTTGTGTGTGAGAGAGAGGGAGTGTGTGAGAGAGAGAGAGTGAGAGAGAGGGAGTGTGTGAGAGAGAGAGAGTGAGAGAGAGGGAGTGTGTGAGAGAGAGTGAGAGAGAGGGCGTGTGTGAGAGAGAGAGAGTTTGTGTGTGAGAGAGAGGGAGTGGATCTGAGTGAGAGTTTGTGTGTGAGAGAGAGGGAGTGTGTGAGAGAGAGAGAGTTTGTGTGTGAGAGAGAGGGAGTGTGTGAGAGAGAGAGAGTTTGTGTGTGTGAGAGAGAGGGAGTGTGTGAGTGAGAGAGTGTGTGTGAGTGAGAGAGAGAGAGTTTGTGTGTGAGAGAGAGGGAGTGTGTGAGGGAGAGAGTTTGTGTGTGAGAGAGAGGGAGTGTGTCTGAGTGAGAGAGAGAGTTTGTGTGTGTGAGAGAGAGGGAGTGTGTGAGAGAGAGGGAGTGTGTGTGAGTGAGAGAGAGTTTGTGTGTGAGAGAGAGTTTGTGTGTGAGAGAGAGGGAGTGTGTGAGAGAGAGAGAGTGAGAGAGAGGGAGTGTGTGAGAGAGAGAGAGTGAGAGAGAGGGAGTGTGTGAGAGAGAGAGAGTGAGAGAGAGGGAGTGTGTGAGAGAGAGAGAGTTTGTGTGTGAGAGAGAGGGAGTGGATCTGAGTGAGAGTTTGTGTGTGAGAGAGAGGGAGTGTGTGAGAGAGAGAGAGTTTGTGTGTGAGAGAGAGGGAGTGTGTGAGAGAGAGAGAGTTTGTGTGTGTGAGAGAGAGGGAGTGTGTGAGTGAGAGAGTGTGTGTGAGTGAGAGAGAGAGAGTTTGTGTGTGAGAGAGAGGGAGTGTGTGAGGGAGAGAGTTTGTTTGTGAGAGAGAGGGAGTGTGTCTGAGTGAGAGAGAGAGTTTGTGTGTGTGAGAGAGAGGGAGTGTGTGAGAGAGAGGGAGTGTGTGTGAGTGAGAGAGAGTTTGTGTGTGTGTGTGAGAGAGAGGGAGTGTGTGAGAGAGAGAGTCTGTGTGTGAGAGAGAGGGAGTGTGTGAGAGAGAGGGAGTGTGTGTGAGTGAGAGAGAGTTTGTGTGTGTGTGAGAGAGAGGGAGTGTGTGAGAGAGAGAGTTTGTGTGTGAGAGAGAGTTTGTGTGTGAGAGAGAGGGAGTGTGTGAGAGAGTGTGTGTTTGTGTGAGAGAGAGAGGGAGTGTGTCTGAGTGAGAGTTTGTGTGTGAGAGAGAGAGTGTGTGAGAGAGAGAGAGTGAGAGAGAGGGAGTGTGTGAGAGAGAGAGAGTGAGAGAGAGGGAGTGTGTGAGAGAGAGAGAGTGAGAGAGAGGGAGTGTGTGAGAGAGAGAGTGCATGTGTGAGAGAGAGGGAGTGTGTGAGAGAGAAAGAGTTTGTGTGTGAGAGAGAGGGAGTGTGTGTGAGTGAGAGAGTTTGTGTGTGAGAGAGAGGGAGTGTGTGTGAGAGAGGGAGTGTGTGAGAGAGAGTTTGTGTGTGAGAGAGAGGGAGTGTGTGTGAGAGAGAGAGAGAGTTTGTGTGTGAGAGAGAGGGAGTGTGTGTGAGAGAGGGAGTGTGTGAGAGAGAGAGTTTGTGTGTGAGAGAGAGGGAGTGTGTGTGAGAGAGAGAGTTTGTGTGTGAGAGAGAGGGAGTGTGTGAGAGAGAGAGTTTGTGTGTGAGAGAGAGGGAGTGTGTGTGAGAGAGGGAGTGTGTGAGAGAGAGAGTTTGTGTGTGAGAGAGAGGGAGTGTGTGTGAGAGAGAGAGTTTGTGTGTGAGAGAGAGGGAGTGTGTGAGTGAGAGAGAGTGCATGTGTGAGAGAGAGGGAGTGTGTGAGAGAGAGAGAGTTTGTGTGTGTGTGTGACATGAGAATGCGAGAATCCTGCTGTCTCGCAGCACCCTGAATGTTAAATTAATTGAAATGAAATGAAAATCGCTTATTGTCACAAGTCGGCTTGAATGAAGTTACTGTGAAAAGCCCCTGTTGAGCAAAAGCAGCAATATCAGTCCTCCCATTAAAATGGCAAAAAGAAGGTAAGAGTTCTGTACTTTGAATAAGAAATGATGATAAATGGATACATATAAGAAATAGAAAATACTTTTAGAAATGTCTGTTTTCTAATGTTGGTACCTATTGCGTAAACACAATTGTTTTTTGTGGTTTAATTCTTTAACAAAGTAAGAATGTTTCACCGGGGGTTCTGTCAGAGCTCTTGGGTTTCAAAAGGTTCCCACAGTGAGAAACGTTTGGGAAACCTTTAGCGGGATTCCCCGCTCCCCAGCCCCGTCTTTTCTGCCGGGATTCTTTCTTCCCGTCGCCTGTCAATGGGATTTCCCATCGTGACCACCCCACTCCGTCGGGAACGCCACAAGCGCGGGCACTCTGACAGCAGGAAAAGAGAGTCAGATTAGCCGGGGAGAATTCCTGCCCCCCGTCTATGCTGTAACGGAGAATTTTAATGTTAATATTGACTGTGAGAAGTGGAGAGGGTCAGCAGCTCGTAAAGGCTGTAACCCCCCGGAATGTTCCGGGCTTAGTTTTCTGGAGCAATGGGAGCAAATTGGAATGTAGATGTTGGATAAAACAGGTGATATTAAAGTGGCCACCGGCCGGATTGCCCACAGCCCTTTCAGAGTCCGACAATTCAATGCCCAGCGTTTCATGCCTCTAATTTCATCCCATTGCCCCAAATATAGGGGCTGGTTCAGCACAGTGGGCTAAATCGCTGGCTTGTAATGCAGAACAAGGCCAGCAGCGCGGGTTCAATTCCCGTACCAGCCTCCCTGAACAGGCGCCGGAATGTGGCGACTGGGGGCTTTTCACAGTGACTTCATTGAAGCCAACTTGTGAGAATAAGCGATTATTATTATTAAATAGACAGGAACGTTCTCTAACGACGCCCGGGGGGTGGGGGTGGTGGGGGTGGGGGGGGTCAGTTATCACAGGGCACCGATTGAAAATGATTGACAAAATAACAGGAAGTGACATGAGGTGAGGAAAAGTGTTTCTGCATAGGTGGTGGACGGGGGAGGGGGATCATTTGGGTGTCTCGACAAAAGGGCTGGCACTGACAAGATGGGACCGAATGGCCACCTTCTGTGCCGTACTGTTCGAAGGAAGTAGGATGGTATTTCTAAGAGAGATTGCCCTCCGTCTGTACTGTACCTTTCTGCGGTTCTATCGTACGTTTTGGAACAGGCAAGGGAACTGGCCACCCGAGAGCCAGTGGTGAGGGCCCAGAATTCGCCAATGGTTGGGATTCACGATTCCCCCTGGCGGCGCGCCCCACCTCCGGGTTTCCCGGTGGCGTGCAGCGGTTCCGATGGAAAGTGGGCAGACCGAGCTGTTGGTCAGCTCCCCTCGTAGTTCCTCCGTGGTTCAGTGTCGAATCTGCTTTGATGACGCACCCTTTGGATGTTTTGTTGAGTTAAAGGTGCTATACTAATACCAGTTGTTGCAGATGGAGGATGCTGAGAAGTTTGTTGTGAAGGTGGAGGAGAGGGGTGGGTGGTGGGGGTGGGGGGGGGGGGGGGGGGGGGGGGGGTCACAGACCAAGATTTTGATCTAAATAAGACTGCGTCTGAAGGATGAGGTGTGAAGTGACCGTAACTCGCTGAGCGAGACATGTGAATTAACAGAGAGAGTGGGAGGTGCCGGCACATTATCAAACCATAAAAGGTAATTAGCTGCGCAGTTAAGCAGCGAGGATGTAAGATATATCAAAAGCAAGGAGAAGCTTGCACAAATATAAGCGGAATCTAGTGGACTGGGTAAAAGCCAGGGATAGGAAGTAAGCAATAAGCTGCGAAAAATAATTTGCAGGTTTTGCAAATTTACTGAGGAAGACGGGCGGTGGGTGGGTAAATATAAACCCACTGATGGCAAACGTCGGGGTGCTGCGTTGGGCAATAAAGAGGTGGCCGCCTTCTGAATGAGGACTTGGCAGAAGAGGAAGAAAACGAAATGGCTTTGATATGACAGGGGTTAAACATAAAATTTGGGAGGAAGTTATTGGATTCTGTGGCTCTGAGTTCTCATGTCCAAGAAGACAGGCAACTCCCTTTTCAAATTAGTTATTCAATCAGCATTCTCAGAGAGAATGTTCCAGAACCTGACAACTCTGAGTGACAAAGTTCTCTTCCTTTCGCCACTGGATCATTTCCCACTGATTGTAACTTGATGGGGTTTGATTTTCCGTTTGGGGCTAGGAGCAGGGTTCCCCGTTCCCCCGTTCGGAATCGATGATCGGGCGGAGACTCCCTTTTGACCCCAAAATCGGGGGGGGGCGGCGCCTGTTTGATGCAGCTTTTGTATCTTCCGCCCCCCCCCCCTCCGAAATGGTGTCACCGGAAGGCCCTCCCCCGATGCTCCGCCCTCGATGGGCCGAGTTCCCCACCACGCGGTTCATGTGCGGTCTCAGCCATGCGGGAACCCGGCGTGGTGGCAGCGGACTGTGTCCGGCGGGGCCACAGTCGGGCGGGAGCCGTGTTGCTGGCCAGGGGTGGGGGGGAGGGCTGGGGGGACTGGTGGGGGATGGCCAAGGGGTGACCAGGGGTCGGCAAGGGGGGGGGGGGGGGCACTATCAGGCAGGTCGAGTCGGCGAACGGCGCCATAATTCAGCCCCGAACCCCACTACCCGCACCGAACATCAGCTCCCCACCCCTGGGTCACCTGGGTGTCCCCTACCCCCAAGTACGGGGCGACTCAATTTCCCAGTACCCCTATAATAGGGAACCCCCCACATGGAGCCCTGTTATAGGGAGACCCACCCAGGGACCCCTGACCAAAGGGAACCCCCACATGGACCCCTTAAATAGGGAGACCCCTACACGGACCCCCTGATTAAAGGAACGCCCCCACAGATCCCCCCCCCACACCGACTCCCCCCCAGCCCCCAGAAAAGAGGCCTCTGTGTGGAAGCTAGAGAGCAGTCCAGCCAGGGGCAGTGAGAGGAATTACCGCTGGCACATTGGGGTAAGGTCGGGTGGTCTTTCAGAGGGCTGGTGCAGACTCAGTGGGCTGAATGGCCTCCTTCTGCATAGTAGAGATTCTATGATCTGCCAAGCTTTTGCCCACTCACCTAACCTGTCTATAACCCTCTGTAGACTCTTTGTGTTATCCTCACCACTCGCCTTCTCACTGTACATTCACTGCCCTCGTCCAAGTCATTATGTATTCGAAACAATTGTGGCCCCAAAACTGATCCCTGCAGCACTCCACTAGGTAAAGGTTGCCATCCTGAAAATGCCTGTCTTATCCCAACTCTGGGGGCAGCACAGTAGCATAGTGTTTAGCACTGTTGCTTCACAGCGGCAGGGTCCCAGGTTCGATTCCCGGATCGGGTCGCTGTCTGTGCGGAGTCTGCACGTTCTCCCCGTGTCTGCGTGGGTTTCCTCCGGGTGCTCCGGTTTCCTCCCACAAGCCCCGAAAGACGTGCTTGTTAGGTGAATTGGACATTTTGAATTCTCTCTGTGTACCCGAACAGGCACCGGAATGTGGCAACTGGAGGATTTTCACTGTAACTTCATTGCAGTGTTAATGTAAGCCTTCTTGTGGCAATAAAGATTATTATTAGATTATTATATCAGTCAACCAATCCTCTATCCATGCTAATAAACCACCCCCCAATACCATGGGCTTTTATCTTATTAAGTAACCTTTAGTGCTTATCAAACACTTTTTAGAAATCCAAGTATATTACATCTACTGGTTCTCCTTTATCTATCCTGCTTGTTACCACCTCAAAGAATTCTAATAAAGTTGTCAGACATGATTTCCCCTTCATGAAGCCATGCTGACTCTGCTTGGTTATATTATGTATTTCTAAATGTTCTGTTATTATATACTTTATAATGGACTCTAACGTTTCCCCAATGACAGAGGTTAAGCCAACTGGCCGATAATTATTGTTTTTTGAATAAAAGTGTTACATTGGCAATTGTCCAATCCTCTGGGTCCACTCCAGAATTTAAGGATTCTTGGAAGATTGCTCCAGTGCATCCACTATCTCTGTAGTTTTGATTTTATTTGATTTGATTTATTATTGTCACATGTATTAGTCTACAGTGAAAAGTATTGTTTCTTGCATGCTGTACAAACAATGCATACCGTACACAGGGAAGGAAGGAGAGACTGCAGAATATAATGTTACAGTTATAGCAAGGTGTAGAGAAAAGATCAACTTAATACGAGGTAGGTCCATTCAAAAGTCTGATGGCAGTAGGGAAGAAGCTGTTCTTGAGTCGGTTGGTACCTGACCTCAAACTTTGGTATCTTTTTCCTGATGGAAGAAGGTGGAAGAGAGTATGTCTGGGGTGCGTGGGGTCCTTAATTATGCTGGCTGCCTTTCTGAGGCAGCGGGAATTAGAGACAGAGTCAATGGATGGGAGGCTGGTTTGCGTGATGGATTTGGCTACATTCACAACCTTTTGTAGTTTCCTGCGGTCTTGGGCAGAGCAGGCTCCATATCAAGCTGTGATACAACCAGAAAGAATGCTTTCTATGGTGCATCTGTAGTTGCTTTCTTTAATATCCTGGGATGTAACCCATCAGGTCCAGGGGACTTATTGTCCTTTAACCACATTAGTTTCCCCAATACTTATTCTCTCGTGATTGTTATTTGCAGAGTTTTGACAGAGTAAATACGGAAATACCATTTTTCAGGTAGGTCAGTAAACAGATGACAATTCGCAAAAGGAAGAGTTTACAAAAGAAAAAGTTTTCACATAATGAGTTGTGTTGTGGAATGTTGAAAGGGTGACGGTAGCAACTTCAACAGTCACTTTCAAATGAAACTCAAATAAATTCTTGAAAAGGAGACATTTCAGGGCGATGAGGAAAGAGCAATGGAGTGAAATTAATTTGATAGGACTTCGAAAGAGCTAGCACAGACACAGTGGGCCAAACGGCTGCCTCTGTGTTGTACTATTGTATGATTCCAGAAATAGTATTTCACCAGGAAGCAGGGTGAGGTGGAATAATGGAGGGATGCTGCCATGGGTACAAAATGGGCGCAAGAGCCTCCATCCGCTCGCTCCTGTCTCCCAATCTTCTGTCCCTCCACTCAAAGACATTTTGCTTCTAGATTTATGAGTTTCGACCCTCCCAAACGACAGAGGTGCACAAATCGTACCTTCTTGCAGCCAGTGCTGAGATCTGTGCCACACTGAGATATGGTGACAGCAGAAAAGGGGCTGTAATTCTCTCATTAACAGGCCATGCAAGATGGTGGGGCCAAGGCATTGCGAGCTTGATGTTTCAAACCTCCCAGTGATTGGGATGTCCCCTGGGGGATACGTTCCAGATGTGGCACTGGGAGAATATTGTGGGCTGTGGTTGTAGCAGCAAGATCCATTCACCCATCACCCATGTGTTCACCGATCTACACTCGCTCCCAGACCGTCAACACAATTTTGAAATCCTCGTCCTCGTTTTAAGATGCCTCCAAAACGTGACGGCCCTCCCACCTCTAATGTCTGTAATCTTCTCCAGGCCCTCCTGAGACCACTTTAATTCTGGCCTCTTCCACATCCCTGTGTTCCTATTGCTTCACCTTCTGACTGCGTCTTTAGCAGCTTGGACCCCTAGCTCTGGAACCCCGGGCGGAATTCTCCGACCCCCCGGGGAGTGGGAGAATCACCCGGGGCCGGCGTCAATCCCACCCCCGCCGTGGCCCGAATTCTCCGCCACCCGGGAATCGTCGGGGGGGGGGGGGGGGGGGGGGGGGAATTCGCGAATCGCGCCGCACCGGTCGGTGGGCCCCCCGTGATGATTCTCCGGCCCGTGATGGGCCGAAGACCCGCCGCTGACAGGCCTTTCCCGCCGGCGGGAATCAAAGCACGTCTGGTGCTGGCGGGATTGCACGCGCCGGGGTCCTGGGGGGGGGGCGATCTGGCCCCGGGGGGGTGCCCCCACGGTGGCCTGGCCCGCGATCGCGGCCCACCGATCGGCGAACGGGGCCTGTGCCGTGGGGGCACTCTTTTTCTTCCGCCTCCGCCACATCTCCACCATGGCGGGTGGCGGAAGAGACCCCCTCCCCCGCGCATGTGTCGGGATAACGTCAGCAGCCGCTGACACTCCGGCGCATGCGTGGACTTCCGCCGGCCGGCGAAACCCTTTCAGCCCCGGCTGGCGTGGCGCCAAAGGCCATTTGCGCCGGCCGGTGGAGCGGAAACCACTCCGGCGCGGGCCTTGCCCCTCAATGTGAGGGCTTGACCCCTAATGGTGCAGAGAATTCCACACCTTTGGGGAGGCCCGAAGCCGGAGTGGTTGGCGCCACTCCACCACACCGGGACCCCCCGCCCCGCCGGGTAGGGGAGAATCCCGGCCCCCGTCCCTACACATCTCTACCTCTCCTCACTCCTCCAAGCCACTCCTTTAAACTTGCCTTTTAGACCAAGTACTTGCTCATCTACCTAATATCCCCTTTTGACATTTGGGGCGAGATCTACCACCCGTATTGCTCCCGGAAAGCAGTGTGGTGAGGCTGATGGATGCTGGGAAATCCCACTTCCGGGATCTACCCGGCTCGTCACGCCTGGCGAGATCTGGCACAGATCTCGTGAGCCGTCACAATATAAATTAGGGCAGCACGGTAGCATTGTGGATAGCACACTTGCTTCACAGCTCCAGGATCCCAGGTTCGATTCCCGGCTGGGTCACTGTCTGTGTGGAGTCTGCACATCCTCCCCGTGTGTGCGTGGGTTTCCTCCGGGTGCTCCGGTTTCCTCCCACAGTCCAAAGATGTGCAGGTTAGGTGGATTGGCTATACTAAATTGCCCTTAGTGTCCAAAATTGCCCTTAGTGTTGGGTGGGGTAACTGGGTTATGGGGATAGGGAGGAGGTGTTGACCTTGGGTAGGGTGCTCTTTCCAAGAGCCGGTGCAGACTCGATGGGCCGAATGGCCTCCTTCTGCACTGTAAATTCTATGAATGCTCCCCACTGTAGGCGGGATCACTTCCTGGCAAATCTGCATATTGGAGTGAGACAGCTAGTCTCACTCTAACGTGCGTTCCCGAGATCTAACCGAGACGTTGGGATCTAACCGCCATTACCTCGGAGACCTCGGGCGAGCGCCGTTCAGTGCTGGTCTCCAGGGACGGCATTCGTGAGGTTTCACAGGGGATCGCAGGCCCTCAGGTGTTTGCCCGCTGAGCTGGCTGGTCAACGCAAAAAACGGGACTAAATGCAGCCTCGGCCTAGCGTTCTCCGCTGAGGCCTCTGATCTACCCGCATGGCCGTTAGCGTGGTGATTCCTGGCACTCTGGCACACGCTGTGGGACTCTGATCTACCCGCATGGCCGTTAGCGTGGTGATTCCTGGCACTCTGGCACACGCTGTGGGACTCTGCTGCCATTCAGGTAGATCACGCCCCTGGTATCAGATTATCCTTGATATCGCTCCTGTCAGGGGCTTTGAGACATTTTACCATGTTAAAAGTGCTACATCAGTGTGCAGTTGTGGTGGAACACGTTTAATCCTTTGTCATCACTGTGTACAGCTGTGTTCGAGACGCCTGCCAGCTTTAAGCAGATGTACCAATGACAATGCCGCCAACGAGTAATAAAAACACTCACTGCCTAACAACTCCCTAGGGGTTAGTGTAGGAGGAGGTGTTCCTCAAACAGGCAAGCTGCTACAATTCCACCTTGGACCGGCACTCCAGACAGACATGAAGAGTAAATTCAGGCTCAGCTTTCGGTCTGTGACACTGCGGTGGGAAAGATTTGCCTGTTTCTTGGGGCTGTATGTGGAAACCTTGCCGAGACGGACAGTGTAGTTGGTATGTGTCCCTCACCTTTCCCAATGTTTTAGCCGTGTATTCATTGCAACTTCCTGAAATGTTCCCTGTAAAAATTGTTCTGCATGACTGCTTTTTTCAACACGTGTTATATCTAAATGTTTTTTTCGCTGCTGTGTGTTATTTAACATGATGTGGAGATGCCGGCGTTGGACTGGGGTGGGCACAGTAAGAGGTCTTACAACACCAGGTTAAAGTCCAACAGGTTTGTTTCAAACACCGGCTTTCGGAGCGCTGCTCCTTCCTCAGGTGAATGGAGAGGTATGTTCCTCTCCATACCTCTTCATTCACCTGAGGAAGGAGCCGTGCTCCGAAAGCTGGTGTTTGAAACAAACCTGTTGGACTTTAACCTGGTGTTGTAAGACTTCCTATTTAACATGGAATCGGCTCTACACGGTATATTCCAGGCTCCTGTGTGGATGCACAAGCACAATTTCACAGAAACATTGGGTGTCAATTTTACTTTTTCTCTTCAATTCCCTGAACCCCTTCCTACATCGAGCTTTTGCACCTTCCTGCATGTCCCTCCTTATAACCCACCTTGTTTCCATCCAGCCCTCTCCACTGTGCTCTCTCACCTCGGGTTATCTGTCTGCATACCTCGCCCTATGTACCTCACTCTCCCTCCCTCCTTCGCCCTGTATCTCATTCACTCTCTCCGCCCACCTTGCTGTTGTTCTCTTGGTCATCCCCTCTCTCGTTCAGCCTTTCTCCCCGACACCCTCTGCTTCCCCTGCCCCTTTGTCTCACTCTTTCCATTCCTGTTGGTGGTGGTGGGGGGGGGGGGGGGGGGGGGGGACTAGACCTTTAAACGGGAAGTAAACTTTGTCGGAAAGTGTCACACAGGGAAACGTTCTTGAGGGGTTTCCCAGGAGAGATGAGCTCACAGATACTGCATGTAGAAGGTTGACGATGATGCAAAATCTGAAGTATTTTTAATATTTGAGGCATTTCAATTTTTTTCTGCGATGCATTTGTTTTTCACCACAAGGGGGGAAGGCCCAGGAGAAACTGTGATGTGGTGAACACTGTCTGATGATACAATTTGCCAATTCTCGTTAGCAGAAACCGAGACTACTTTAAGCAAATGAGACAGTTTGACACAAATAACTGTTCCGATGCAAAACTTGCCTCAACGTGTCTGCAGTTATCAGCTGAGGCTCAGTGTGGGTAAGGCTCGCATTCCTGAGCTCAGAGGTTGGGAGTGCAAGTCCCGCTCCAGAGACTTGAGCTCTAAAATCTAGACTTAATCTTGTGCAATGCTGAGGGAACGCTGCACTGTCCAGGCACAATCGCTCGGATCCGTTATCAGGCCCAATCCCTGTCTGCCCTCCAAGGTTGAGATAAAAGTTCCCACGGTTCAATGAGAAGAGCAAGGGAATTGTACCCAGTGTCCTGGCCACCATGCATCCCTCAGTCAATACCACAAAAAGGGGTTGATCTAGATATTGCCGTATAACTGTTTGTGGAAGCTTTGCTCTGTCCAAATTAGCTCCTGTGTTTCCAACATTGTAACATTTCATTGCTACATTTCAAAAAGTGCTTCATTGCCCGTGAAGTGTTTGGGGACATGTTGAGGTTGTGAAAAGTATTATCAAAATGCAACTTCCTTACTTCTGTTAAAAGCTTTCAAAAGTATTGATTAGTTCTTGTATAAAATCTCGCATTGGACAATTTGGAACTCTCAGCATTTTGCAGCCCATTGTCAGGCCTACAGTGTCACAGAGTTTTTCTACAGCCTGGAGAGAGGCCGTTCAGCCCATCTTGTGAATAATAGCCATCAAGAACCTATTTACTCTCATCCCATTTTCCAGCACTTGATCCGTAGCCTTGTGCGCTGCGGCGTTTCAAGGGTGCCTCTAAATGCTTCTTAAATGTGAGTGTTCCCACCTCTACCAGGCTTTCAGGTAGCGAGTCCCAGACTCCCACCACCCTCTGGGTGAAAATGTTTCCCCCCTCATCTCCTCTAAACCTCCTGCCCCTTACCTTAAATCCACACCCCCTGGTTACTGACCCCTTCACTAAGGGGAAAAGTTTCTATCTATGTCTCTCAGAATTTTGTACACCTCAGTCAGCCCCCCCTCCCCCCCCCCCCAGCCTTCTCTGCTCCAAGGAAAACAGCCCCAGCCTAACCCGCCTCTCTTCACAGCTGAAATGCTCCAACCCAGACAGCATCCTGGGGAATCTCCTCTGCATTCTTTTCTGGTTTAGCACAGGGCTAAATCGCTGGCTTTGAAAGCCGACCAAGGCAGGCCAGCAGCACGGTTCAATTCCTGTACCAGCCTCCCTGAATAGGCGCCGGAATGTGGCGACTAGGGGCTTTTCACAGTAACTTCATTTGAAGCCTACTTGTGACAATAAACGATTTCAATTCATTTCATTTCATTTCACGTCGTCACGTCCTTTCTATAGTGTGGTGACCGGAACTGCACCCAGTACTCTAGCTGTGGCCTAGCCAGTGTTTTATTCGGCTCCATCAGCCTCAGTTAGTAGAGGCAAGTATGCCACAAGCCACCTTATCTACCTGTCCTGCCACCTTCAGAGATATGTGAACCTGCACACCTAGGTTCCTCTGGTCCTCTGTACTTCCTAGGGTCCGACCATTCATTGTTTATTCCCTTGCCTTAGTTAGTCCTCCCACAATGCATCACCTCACGCTTTTCAGGGTTAAATTCTATCTGCCACTGTACTGCCCGTCTAACCGGCCCATCCATATCGTTTTGTAACCTGAGGCTTTCCTCCTCACCATTTACCACACCACCAATTTTTATGTCACCTGCTAACTTACTGATCATATCTCCTAAATTCAATACAAACAGCAAGGGAGCCAGCACCGATCCCTGCGGCCCACCACTGGACACAGATTTCCAGTCACAACAACAACCTTCAAACATCACCCTCTGCCTCCTGCCACTCAACCAATTTTGGATCCAATTTGCTAAATTGCCCCGGATCTCATGGGCTCTTACTTTTTTGCCCAATTTCCCATGCGAGGCCTTGCCAAAAAGTCTTACTGAATTCCATATATTTGTTATTTACAGCACAGAAGGAGGCCATTCAGCCCACCGTGTCCGCACCAGCTCCCAAAAGAGCAATCCAGATAGTCCCATTCCCCAGCCCTATCTCCGTACCCCTCTAAACTCGTCACTTTCAAATATAGATCCAGCTCTCTTTTGAAACTTCCTGTGGAATCCGCCTCTACCACCCTCCCAGGCAGCGCATTCCAAACCCCAACAAATCTCTGAGTAAAGACGTTTTCCCTCCTCTCACTCCGAGCTCTCTTGCTGACCACCCTGAAATTGTGACCCCTCATCACTGACATACCAATCAGTGGAAACAGAATAGCGACTTTACCCTGTTAAAATTGTTCAGAATTTTGGACACCTCAATAAGGTCGCCTCTTAATCTTCTCTGTTCCGGGGAAAACATGCCCAACTTCTCCAGTCTGTCCTTTTATCTAAAATTCCTCATTCCTGGTATCATTGAAGTAAATCTCCGCTGCACTCTCTCCATGGCTTTAACATCCTACCGTAAAGGTGCCCAGAACTGAACACAGGGGCTGGTTTAGCACACTGGGCTAAATCGCTGGCTTTGAAAGCAGACCAGCAGAACGGTTCAATTCCCGTACCAGCCTCCCCAAACAGGCTCCGGAATGTGGTGACTAGGGGCTTTTCACAGTAACTTCATTTGAAGCCTACTTGTGACTGTGGTGGTATGATTTGCATAGCTGTCTGCCATTGGTGCAGAACACCGGCTTACCATTGGCCCTGGTCGGTCATGTGCCTCTCGACCGATTGGTTGAGACCAGTCATGTGACGGCTCTCCGACTGGTCGAGAGGCTGAGTTAACCACGCCTCCATACCGAGGTATAAATAGTCAGAACGCCCGGCTGTCGTCCATTTACTGTAGTCGACTGCAGGGCTAACTTCTAGCTGATTAAAACCTAACTTCTGTACAGCAACTCGTCTCGCGTTCGATTGATGGCTCATCAGTGACAATAAGCGATTTTCATTTCAATAATCCAAATGTGGTCTGACCAATGATTCCTAGAGGTGTCACATCACTTCCTTGCTTCTATACTGTCGAGGGACTTCTCACAGGAACTTCATTGCAGCATTAATGTAAGCCTACTTGTGATTATTTACATTTACTCGATGCCTCTATTTATGAACTCAAGGATGCTACAAGCCTTCTTAACAACTTTTTCAACCTGCCACTTTCAGAGAATTATGCACCTGCACACTGAGGTCCCTCTGCTCCTGTACTCCCCCCAAAGTTGTACCATTGAGCCTATATTGTCTCCCCATGTTTCTTCTACCAAAATTTGTAAATTCTCTGTAAATTTAGAGATTTTACCTCAATACCCACCTCAAAGTCATTTATATAAATCAGAAGAAGCAAAGGTCCCAACACTGAGACCTGGGAAACACCACTTTCAACTCATCTCCCTTGGAGAAATGCCCACCTATACCTACCCTCGGTTTCCTATCTCTGAGCCAACTTCTAATCCATGCTGCCAAGGACCCATCAATCCCAAACATTTTTAATTTGCTAACCAACCTGCCACGTAGCACCATATCAAATCTTTCTGAAAGTCCAAATATACAACATCCACAGCATTACCCTTATCTACTGCCTGTGTCATCACCTCAAATAACTCAGTTAAATTTGTCAGACATGGCCTGCCCTTGACAAAGCCATGTTGACTGTCTTGCATCAACTTACTTTTTTCTCTAAGTGTGTATTTATCACATCCCGTATCATGGCCTCCATCAGTTTTCCCTCTCTTGATGTCAAGCTGGCAGATCTGTAGTTTCCTGGGTTATCCTTTGCCCCTTTATTAAACAACGGTGTCACATTTGCAACCCTCCTGTCCCCTGGGACTAACCCTGTGTTCAGAGAGGCCTGGGAAATTTCTGTCAAAGTTTATGGGCCTCACTCTATCCTTCACTAATCTTTTAGCATTAATACGCTTGAAGAACATTTTGCTATTTGTTTTGCGCAGCCTGCCATCCATTCCCCATGCTTCCTCATGGCCTTCCTTATTCCAGCCTTAGCCTCTCCCCTTCATTTGAGACACTGGGCGAAATTCTCCGACCCCCGCAGGGTCGGAGAATCGCCTGGGGCTGGCGTAAATCCCGCCCCCGCCGTGACCGGAATTCTCCGCCACCTGGCGGGGGCGGGAATCACGGCGCGCCGATCGGTGTGCGCCCTGCGGCGGGACTTCGATGGGTCGAATGTAATGCGACATGAATCCAAGATCCCTGTTGAGGCCGCACTCATGTGTGTGGAACTTAGCTATAAGTTTCTGCTCGGCGATTCTGCGTTGTCGCGTGTCCTGAAGGCCGCCTTGGGGAACGCTTACCCGGAGATCAGAGGCTGAATGCCCTTGACTGCTGAAGTGTTCCCCGACTGGAAGGGAACATTCCTGCCTGGTGATTGTCGCGCGATGCCCGTTCATTCATTGTCGCAGTGTCTGCATGGTCTCGCCAATGTACCACGCTTCGGGACATCCTTTCCTGCAGCGTATGAGGTAGACTACATTGGTCGAGTCGCACGAGTATGTACCGCGTACCCGGTGGGTGGTGTTTCCACGTGTAATGGTGGTATCCATGCCGATGATCTGGCATGTCTTGCAGAGATTACCCTGGCAGGGTTGTGTGGTGTCATGGTCGCTGTTCTGAAGGCTGGGTAATTTGCTGCAAACAATGGTTTGTTTGAGGTTGCGCGGTTGTTTGAAGGCCAGTAGTGGGGGTGTGGGGATGACCTTGGCAAGATGTTCATCTTCATTGATGATGTGTTGAAGGCTGCGAAGAAGATGTCGTAGTTTCTCCGCTCCGGGGAAGTACTGGACGACGAAGGGTACTCTTTCAGTTGTGTCCCGTGTTTGTCTTCTGAGGAGGTCGGTGCGGTTTTTTGCTGTGGCACGTTGGAACTGTCGATCGATGAGCCGAGCGCCATATCCCGTTCGTACGAGGGCATCTTTCATCGTCTGTAGGTGTTTGTTATGCTCTTCCTCGTCTGAGCAGATCCTGTGTATACGGAGGGCTTGTCCATAGGGGATGGCCCTTCCAGTCGGGGAACACTTCAGCAGTCAAGGGCATTCAGCCTCTGATCTCCGGGTAAGCGTTCTCCTAGGCGGTCTTCAGGACACGCGACAACGCAGAATTACCGAGCAAAAACTTATAGCTAAGTTCCGCACACATGAGTGCAGCCTCAACCGGGATCTTGGATTCATGTCGCATTACATCCACACCCCCACCATCTGGCCTGGGCTTGCGAAATCCTACCAACTGTCCTGGCTTGAGACAATTCACACCTCTTTAACCTGGGGTTAGCCCTAACTCGGGATCTGTAATGATTTGATTACCTGCAAATGCTCGCACTCTAAGCATTGTCCAGCATCTCTGACTTTGTCTATATAAATGTTTCTGGAACATAGCTCTCCATTCACCTGAGGAAGGAGCTGCGCTCCGAAAGCTCGTGTTTGAAACACACATGTTGGACTTTAACCTGGTGTTGTAAGACTTCTTACTGCCACTCTCTCCCCATAGCCCTGTATCAATCCCAAACTAATCCCACTGCCCCACTCTTCCCATAGTCCTGTATCAATCCCAAACTAATCCCACTGCCCCACACTCTCCCCATAGCCCTGTATCAATCCCAAACTAATCCCAATGCCCCGCTCTCTCCCCATAGCCCTGTATCAATCCCAAACTAATCCCACTGCCCCACTCTCTCCCCATAGCCCTGTATCAATCCCAAACTAATCCCACTGCCCCACTCTCTCCCCATAGCCCTGTATCAATCCCCAAACTAATCCCACTGCCCCGCTCTCTCCCCATAGCCCTGTATCAATCCCCAAACCAATCCCACTGTCCCACTCTCTCCCCATAGCCCTGTATCAATCCCAAACTAACCCCAATGCCCCGCTCTCTCCCCATAGCCCTGTATCAATCCCAAACTAATCCCACTGCCCCACTCTCTCCCCATAGCCCTGTATCAATCCCAAACTAATCCCACTGCCCCACTCTCTCCCCATAGCCCTGTATCAATCCCCAAACTAATCCCACTGCCCCGCTCTCTCCCCATAGCCCTGTGTCAACCCCAAACTAATCCCACTGCCCCACTCTCTCCCCATGGCCCTGTATCAATCCCAAACTAATCCCACTGCCCCGCTCTCTCCCCAGAGCCCTGTATCAATCCCCAAACTAATCCCACTGCCCCGCTCTCTCCCCATAGCCCTGTATCAATCCCCAAACCAATCCCACTGTCCCACTCTCTCCCCATAGCCCTGTATCAATCCCAAACTAATCCCACTGCCCCGCTCTCTCCCCATAGCCCTGTATCAATCCCAAACTAATCCCACTGCCCCACTCTCTCCCCATAGCCCTGTATCAATTCCAAACTAATCCCACAGCTTGCTCTCTACCCATAGCACTGTATCAATCCCAAACTAATCCCATTTCCGTGCTCTCTCCCCATCGCCCTGTATCAATCCCCAAACTAATCCCACTGTCCCACTCTCTCCCCATAGCCCTGTATCAATCCCAAACTAATCCCACTGTCCCGCTCTCTCCCACAGCCATTAAAATGAGATTGAATGGAGATAGTAAAAATCCTGAAGTGTTTGGGGAAAGGGCAGGCAAATAGGACTGCTGGGTGTCTCTTTACAAGATCTGTCCAGGTTTGATGGGCTGAATGGCCTCTTTCTGTGATGCATCAGTCAATGAGACTTCAGCAGCTGAAGGCAGTTTCCAAAAACCAGTTTGAAATCGGTGGAGCATTTCAATCAGTGCGCAGTGAAATAGTTGGCAGGTTTGATCATGTTGAAAGTCTGTCATTTTAGTCGATGCCGATGCCATTTACTCTCTGCCATTTGCCCAATGTTGGTGGGTGCTTGGGTGACGTGGTGCAAGTTTAAATTATTGCTCCATAATTTCCTGGAGTGTCCTTGCTACAGTGTACGTGAATGAAGGAACCAGTTACCATGATTCTACCATTTAGGAACCATCCAGGAAATAAGCAATAGGAGCAGGAGCCGGCCATTCGGCCCATCGAACCGGTCCTCCATTCAATACAATCGCTGTTCATCTATCCCCTCAACTTCACTTTCCCACCCACTCACAATGATTTTCCCGAGACATTAAAAATCCGTCTCATTCTCGAATTTTTTCAACAATGAGGTGTCCCCAAGCGCACTGGAGTAGACAGATCCAAAGATTCACAACATTCCGAGGGAAGAAATCTCTGCTCACCTCAGTGCGAAGCGGTCGGCCCCTTATCCTGAGATTGTGTTCCATGTTCTCGATTCCCCAACCAGGGGGAAATAGCCCCTCAGCATATACCCTATCAAACCCATTCAGAAGGACATCGCCACTCCATAAAGCCACTCGGCCCATCGAGTCTGTTCCGATGACTGATCTGATATAATAATCCTCAACTCCACTTCCCAGTCTCAATCTCGTCACCCTTGATTTCCTAAATGATTAAAAACCTGATGAGGAGATTTCTTGTGGCGGCCATGGGCTGAGCAGTCACACGCAAGGTGGTTCTCTCCTAGAAACATCTTATTACACCTTACTAACCCATCAAACAGGCCAAGCTACCTTCCCCCAACTTAATCCCCACCTACCACTCATTTACCGTTTTGAACACAGAATAAAATATATATATAGAAGAGAAGGAAACACACAAGAAAGAAAAATAAAGACAGGTAGGGTCTTCTCCACCAGCTCAACAACAGCAACTCTGTACAATTGGCAATATTATTTTTAACACATCAATAGGTACCTGTTTGTGGGGGGGTGGAGACTGGGGATGTACATAAACGTTTGGATGCCAGAGAAACAATTAAAGAGGGCAATACGAGAATGGGTCTGGTGTTGGTGCTGTCACTTGCTTCTCCCGGATGGTTTTCGCTGCCGTTAACGTCGCGCCTTCACCTCCGCTTCGGCCGTTCGTCCCATCTTTCGCCCGTATTTTCCTTGCTCTCTGTTACTGTATTTGCAAAGTTTTTGATCATTTCCCGTGCTTTCCTTCCGGCTATCATTCCCTCGCCTCCCCCTCCACCTCTCTTTCCCCTCTATTGTTCCCTGTCTCCTCCCTCTTCTCCCACCCCCCCCGCCCCCTTCTGCCCCCTTTCCCCCCCTCCCATTCTCCTGTGGTTTGCCTTTCTTTACTCTTAGGTTTAGCAGTCCCCCCCCCCCCCTCCCCCCCCCCCATCCCCGGTCTATCCCTCCCTCTCACGCCTTGGCTACTTTCCCCTGATTCTTGGCCGCCCGACTAATCTTCCTCTTGTACGTTGGCCACAAACAGGTCCCGGAACAATTGCATGAATGGCTCCCACGTTCTGTGGAAGCCGTCGTCTGACCCTCGGATGGCGAATTTGATTGTCTCCATTTGGAGAGATTCCGAGAGGTTGGACAGGCAGTCTGCAGCTTTGGGTGGTGCTGCTGACCGCTAGCCAAACAGGATTCTATGACGGGCGATCAGGGAGGCAAAGGCAAGGGCGTCCGCCCTCCCCAGGAATAGAGAGCGGTCGCACACATTGCAGCTCCAGCTTGAAGGTGTTGGTTTTGGAAGTTTCTACCCGCTAGTGGGGTCATTTCGGCAGAAACGTGGAGAGGAAAGTGCAGGAACAAAGGTTCTCCGCAGGATTGGCATGTCTACTGGCTATCAGACCCGGCAGAAGACAGTGCGGGACCGGGCTAAGGGGGTTGGAGGAAGCCTATATCGCAGCACCAATTTCGGGAATGGCAGACGGGGAAGGGTCGTTGCCGGTGGAAAAGCCTCAGATGGAGCAATTGATGAGCTTGATCGAGGAGGAATTTCTCCAGCGAAGGAAGGAGATGCACAACGACTGGTTGAAGCCGATTGAGGGGTTGTGGCACCTCTGTGAGGTCGTGGGGGCCAGGGGAAGTGTCTCTAGGTGCAAGGTGCGATGATATGTGAGGTAGAGAAGGTGGTTTCTGACCAGAGAGATCGGATTGTGTCCCTGGAGGTGGAGGTGGGGAATTCTGGGGGATCTATGCAAGTCACTATGGGTGATGGTGGAGGAGCAAGAGAACAGGTCCAGGCGGCTTGACTGGTGGATTGTGGGTCTGCCAGAGGGTGTGGTTGGCCGGGCTGGTGGAGGAGGCGGTGCTGGACAAGTCCCCAGAGGTGTATCAGGAGGTGGGTCAGGCCCACAGGTCCTTGAGGCAGAGGCCGAGAGCGGGGGAGCCACCGGGAGCGGTGATTGTGCGGCTACACAAATTCGTGGACAAGGAGAAGATCCTGAGGTGGGCCAGGGCGAAACAGGTCTGTGAATGGGAGGGTAGTCGAGTCTGGGTGTACCAGCACATTGGCACAGAGCTGGCAAAGAGGCGTGTGGCATTCAAAAAGACCAAGGCGGTGTTGTTCGGTAGAAGATTTCTTTGGGGTGCTATACCCAGTGAGACTTTGGGTAAATTTTGATGGTCGAGAGTACTATTTTGAGATGCCGGAGGAGGCGAACGACTTTATAAAGGACCATAAGCTGGGGGGGGGGGGGGGGGGGGGGGGGTGACGGTCGAGGGGAGTGGAGGCGTAAGCCTCCAGTAAGAGTTGTGACATGGAATGTCCATAGGCTGAATGGAGCAATCAGAAATTCCGGGGTTTTTGCACACCTGAGGGATTTGAGAGCATGGTTTTTCAGGCGACCCACCTCTGGGTGAAGGATCGGGTTAGGCTGAGGAAGGGATGGGTGGGGCATGTATTCAACTCGGGGTTTGATTTGAAGACGAGGGGGCGGCCATTTTGTTGGAACAAGGGGACAGGGTTTGTGGGGGCCAGGGAAGCGCGGGACCCGGGAAGAAGGTGATAGTGAGTGGGGTGCTGGGGGGGATGCCAGTGCTGCTCGTCAACGTTTATGTGCTTAACTGGGATAATGCGGGGTTTGTAAAGGGGTTACTGGGAGTGATTCCGGACCTGGTGATTATGGGCGGAGATTTTGACTGTATAATGGAACTGAAGGTGGACGGGTCGAGCTCCAAGTCGATGGGAAGGTGGAGAACGGCGAAGGAGCTGACAGGCTTTATGTGGCGAATGGGGATGGTGGATCCGTGGAGATTCAGACACCCAGGAGGGAGGGAGGGAGTACTTCCTCTTCTCGCATGTGTATAAGGCGGCTTCTCGAATGGATTTCTTTGTTCTGAGTCAGACGGTGCTGATGGGAGTGTTGGGGCAGACTGTGCTGGAATTGTGATTTTGTACAATGCACCGCATTGGTTATACGTGAGGCTCAGTTCGGGGCAGGTTCAGAGGCCGGATGGAGGTTAGACGCGGGTCATTTGGTGGATAAGGTGATTGGAGATTATGTGGAGATTAATCAGAATGAGGAGGTGTGAGGGGCAGCACGGTGGCACAGTGGTTAGCATTGCTGCCTCACGGTGCCGAGGTCCCGGGTTCGAATCCCGGCCCTGGGTTACTGTCCGTGTGGAGTTTTCACATCCCCCCCCTGTCTGCGTGGGTTTCACCCCCCACAACCCAAAGATGTGCAGGGTCGGTGGATTGGCCACGCTTAATTCCCCCTTAATTGGAAAAAACTGAATTGGGTACTCTAAATTTATAAAACAAAAGAATGGGGAGGTGTCAGTGGCCATGCTTTGGGAAGCGTTGAAGGCTGCGGTTCGAGGGGGAGACTATCGTGTTCAAAGCGCACAGGGATAGGAGGAGGGAGGAACACACATGGCTGCAGGACAAGATAGTTGAGGTGGAGAGGAGATATTTGGGGGGGAGGGGGCACACAAAGAGGTTGTTGGCGAAGAGGACGAGGTTGCAGGGGCAGTTTGACAGGTTGACAATGGGCAAAGTGGTAGGGCAGCTGCGGAGGGCGAGGAGGGAGCAGTATGAGTACGGAGAGAAGGTGAGCCGTACGTTGGCCTATCAGTTATGGTGACAGGCTGCGTCTCGGGAAACGCTAGGGGTGTGGGCGGAGAATGATAGTTTTAGTGAATCTGTAATCTTTTATATCTTAGCAAGCAAGTCAAATCTATTTAGTTGTACTGCAAATAAATTAGCTTTGTTCAAAACTTAGCTTGATGTTCTTTGTGAGATACGACACTTTGAAGCCATCCTCACTCAGAAAACAAAGAACATCACAAAATCTTCACAATATACCGGGGGCGGGAGTGCCCCCAAACGCCAACACAGCCGTGTCGAGGGCGAAATCGCCATGTTAGATCCCATCTCGTTTTTTGCTTCTTCGTGGGGTGTGGTACTCAATGAACCCCGGGTGACAATGGAGTTCCTTTGACTATAGTTTTACAACGCAGGTTATAATGATGTAAACACACCACAACTTTAATATGTTTTCGCACAAGTGTAAATTTTGATCACATTCCTGCTCCAGCTAGTGCAATGATGCAATTTATTTATACCGTCTGTGATGATTGACGTAGCTGTGTAACTGAAGTATGTGTCTAATACGTTTGCCTGTCATAAATGAAAAACTTCAATATAAACATTTCTTAAAATAAATCTGAAGAGGGAATGTTGACATTTGCTGTTGAACGTTCATACCTAAAGAATGGTGATATATGGACAGCTGATCACGCAGACTCTGTACAAAGGTCACGCGCAATGACACCGATCCACATTTGCGCCTCTCCAGGATCCTTTTTGCGATCCCAGTGATTGGGAACAAATGTCAAACTTTTCACCCAAGAGCGGATTTGGAGCAAATCCATCCTGTGAAAAACCGTAGAGACCCAGGATTGGCAGAGTGTTCAGGTTCCCGACAGAAGACCTGAGGTTGTAGCCCAGGCTGGTGGCAGATATGAAACTGAGGTCCTTTGCCTGCCCAGGTAGACCTCAACAATCTCATTGCCCTCTGTCGCAGAGCGGGAGTGTTATCCTCAGTGTCCGAACCTAATCTTCATTACAAGAGCGATGCCACCAAAACATTAATCCCTTTGCTGTAACTCTGCCTCGGCAATGCTGGCCTCTTGGCCATCTGTGATTTTAAATGCTCAACTACTGGTGACTCAACTACTTCGGCCGAGAGCTCTGGAATGTGATACGTGCGACAGAAATGGAAACCTTTTCTTTTCCACTCCGAATCATAATGTCAATTGGTATGATCTAAAGTGATCTTATCAAACTCAATGTGGTCAATAAGTCAGCAGTCAGCTACTAATGTGGGGAGGATATTGTAGTTTGCACAGAATTTAAGGTCACCTTGTCAAGAGATGAATTATGATGATCTGCTCTCCAACGAGCAAGTCGCCACCATTTCTTTTTTTTTAATAAACAATTTTATTGAGGTAGTTTTTGGCTTTGTAAACAGTTACAGACATCAACAGAAAGAAAGCAAAAAAGGCAAAAATGTGCAAACATCCATGTACATTCAATACTTCAATCGTAACATACTGCACAAGCCCGCTCCTCTCCCACCGGTACTACCCGCCATTTTATCCCTCCTACTCTACTCTACTCTACCCCCACCCCCACCCACCCCCTGCTGATGCTCACTCTCCCGCAAAGAAGTCAATAAATGGTTGCCACCTCCGGGCGAACCCCTGTACAGATCCCCTCAAGGCAAACTTAATTTTTTCCATACCCAGGAAACTCAACATGTCCGAAAGCCACAACTCAGTCTTTGGGGGCTTTGAGCCCTCCACGCCAATAGCATTCGTCGCCGGCTATCAGGGAAGCAAAGGCCAAAACATCGGCCTCTTTCTCCCCCTGGACTCCCGGGTCTTCCGAAACCCCAAAATTGCCACCCCTGGACCCATCGCCACCCTTGTTTTTAGCACCCGGGACATGACGCCTGCAAATCCCTCCCAGTACCCCCTAAGCTTAGGGCATGCCCAAAACATGTGAACGTGGTTCGCTGGTCCTCCTGCGCACCTAGCGCATTTGTCCTCTATCCCAAAGAATTTGCTCATCCGAGCCACCGTCATGTGGGCCCGGTGAACGACCTTAAATTGAATCAGGCCGAGCCTGACACATGTTGCGGTCGAGTTTACCCTACTCAGGGCCTCTGCCCACAGCCCATCCTCCATTTCCCTGCCTAGCTCCTCCTCCCATTAAGTTTCAGTTCCTCCGTCTGGGACCCTTCCTCCCTCATGAGCACCTTATAAATATCAGAGACTCTACCCTCCCCTTCTTCCCCCCCTAGAGACTATTCTGTCTTGGATCCCCATTGGCGGGAGGCGTGGGAAAGATGGGACCTGTCTATGGATAAAGTCCCGCAACTGTATTGCGGGACCTAAAATCATTTCCCCTTACCAGACCAAATTTCTCCTCCAAGCTCCTCAAAGTCGCAAAGCTCCCTTCCAGGAACATATCGCCCACCCTTCCATCCCCCGCCCGCCGCCATGCTCGAAACCCCCCATCCATACTCCCTGGGGCAAACCGATGGTTGTCGCAGATTGGCGCCCAAACAGACGCCCCCATCTCCCCTACATGCCTCCTCCAATGGCCCCATATCCGCAGGGTCACCACCACTACCGGGCTGGTGGAATACCTGGCAGGCGGCAGCGGTAGAGGAGCCGTGACCAGGGCTGCCAGGCTGGAGCCCCTGCACGAAGCCGCCTCCACCCGCTCCCAGATAGACCCTGCACCACCATCCACTTCCTTATCATAGCGATGTTGGCCGCCCCATAACAATTAATCAGACTCGGCAAAGCCAGCCCTCCCTCGCTGCGGTTCCTTCCAGCATCGCCTTCTTCACCCGCGGAGACTTTCCCGCCCAAACAAAGTTCATGATTATCCTATTAACTCTTTTGAAGAAGGACTGTGGGACAAAGATCGGGGGCACTGAAAAACAAACAGAAATCGAGGGAGGATTGTCATCTTTACAGTCTGCACCCTCCCTGCCAGCGACAGCGGGAGTGCATCCCATCTCCGAAACTCTCCCTTCATTTGCTCCACCACCCTGGCCAAATTTAACTTATGCAGCCTGCCCAGTCTCGTGCCACCTGGATCCCCAAGTACCGGAAATTTTCCTCAACCAGCCTAAACGGTAGCCCCCTCAATCTGTTCTCCTGGCCCCTTGCCTGTACCACAAACATTTCACTCTTGGCCGTATTTAATTTGTATCCTGAAAACCGGCCGAACTTCCTCAACATTCCCAGTATACTTCCCATCCCGGCCACTGGGTTCGACACGTACAGGAGCAGATCGTCTGCATAAAGAGAAACCCTATGTTCTACCCCGCCCCTCACCATCCCCTTCCATCCCTCTGCGGCTCTCAGCGCAATCGCCAGCGGCTCTATGGCCAGCGCAAACAGCAGCGGGGAGAGCGGGCAGCCCTGTCTGGTCCCTCGGTACAGCCTAAAGTACTCCGACACTCTCTGTTGGTCCTGACGCTGGCCCTCGGGGCCTGATATAATAATTTGATCCAATTCACCAGTCCCTCCCCGAACCCAAACCGTCCGAGCACCTCCCATAGATAGTCCCACTCCACCCGGTCAAAGGCCTTCTCGGCGTCCATCGCCACCACTACCTCCACCTCCCTGCCCGCCGGGGGCATCATTATCACATTAAGTAATCTTCTCAGGTTGGCCGCCAGCTGCCGACCTTTCACGAACCCAGTTTGGTCCTCCCCAATCACCTCCGGTACGCAGTCCTCCATTCTAACCGCCAGTACCTTTGCCAGGAGCTTGGCGTCTACATTAATCAGGGAGATTGGCCTGTAGGACCCGCACGCCTCCGGGTCTTTACCCCGCTTCAATATCAGAGATATGGTGGCTTGTGACATTGTCGGCGGCAGGGTCCCTCTGTCCCTTGCCTCATTGAAAACCCTCGCCAAGACCGGGCCCACCAGCTCAGAAAACTTCCTATAGAACTCTACTGGGTATCCATCCGGCCCCGGGGCTTTCCCCGACAGCATGGCCTTTAGGCCCCCCGATACCTCCTCTACTCTAATCGGGGCCCCAGCTCATCCACTCGTCCCCCACTTACTGTTGGGAATGTTAACCCGTCCAGAAACCTTTTCATCCCCTCCGGTTCTTCCGGCGGCTCCGAAGTATACAGCTTGCGATAGAAGTCCCGGAATACCCTATTCAATTCTGCCGGATCCTCCACTTTGCGCCCCTCCCCATCCATCACTCTACCTATTTCCCTGGCCGCCTCCCTCCTCCTGAGTTGCTGCGCTAACAGTCTGCTAGCCTTTTCCCCATACTCGTACACCACTCCCCTCGCCTTCCTAAGCTGTTCCACGGCCCTGCTCGTGGATAGTGCCCCCAGTTCCGCCTGTAGTCTCTGCCTCTCCCTGAGTAAAACCTCCCCCGGGGACTCCGCGTGCTCTTCATCTATCCGACCCATTTCTCTGACCAATCTATCCATCTCTGCCCGGTCTGCCTTGGCTCTGTGGGCCCCAATTGAAATCAGCTCCCCCCGCACTACTGCCTTTAGCGCCTCCCACAGGGTCGCCGCTGAGACCTCCCCTGTGTCATTCACCTGCAGGTAATTTTGCATACACCTCCGAAGCCTCTCGCAGATCCCCTCCTCCGACAGCAGTCCCACGTCTAGCCTCCATTGCGGGCGTTGGTAGCTCGCCCCCCCCCCCCCCCCCCCCCCCCCCCCGATCTGCAGGTCCACCCAATGCGGGGCATGGTCTGAAAATGGTAATTGCTGAGTATTCCATGTTCTTTACCTCCCCCATACAGTCCCTGCTTAGTACGAAGAAATCTATCCTAGAATATACTTTATGGACGTGCGAGTAAAATGAGTAGCCCCTTCCTGTTGGCTGTCCCTCTCTCCAGGGGTCCACTGCCCCCATTTGCTCCATAAACCCTTTCAGCTCCCTTGCCATTGCTGAGAGTCTCCCCGTTCTGGGACACGACCAATCCAAAGCCGGGTCAAGGACCATGTTAAAGTCCCCCCGCCATTATTAGCCTGCGAGAGTCCAGGTCCGGGATCTTCCCCAGCACTCTTTTAATGAAGTCCACGTTATCCCAGTTCGTCATCCCATATTCACCAGCACCACTCTTCTCCCCTCCAGTCTGCCCCGTACCATCAGGTATCTGCCCCCCCCCCGTCTGCGGCTATGCCCTCCGCCTCAAATTGCACCCGCTTGTTGATCATGATTGCCACCCCCCTGGACCTCGAGTCCAAGTCCGAGTGGAAGACCTGGCTAATCCAGCCCTTCCTTAGCCTGGTCTGAGTCGCCACCATTTCTGATATCTAGATGACATGATGTTACGATAACAATCCCTGTTTACCACCGATTTCCAGTCTGGGATGGCCGGCTTGCAAACAATGCCGGCTCCTCCACTGGTGAGATTTTGTTCATTTGTTCACAGTGTGAGGGCGTTTATTGTTCATCCGTGATTGTCCTTGAGGGGGTGGTGTTGAGCCACCTTCTGGAACCGCTGTGATCCATGGATGTTAAGGTGATTCCGTGCTTCTATCAGCTTCAGAGATTTGGACAATCTCCAGCAGCCATCTCAAAACATTAGAAAAATATCACGGACTTTGCAAGATCTTCCTCGCCCAGTGGCGAGAAGATGGTCCAGCAGCAGCGTCACTCCCAAGCCAACTTTCCCAATATTGAGGTGATAATCCAACTCTCTGGGCAGCACATTGGTTCCTCTGCCTGACTCCACACTCCCAAAGCAATTCCTCGACTCAGAACTCAGCTATCGAGTTGGAGGGAATACAGCTGTATTAAGTTCCAAGCGAGTAGGGCAAGCTGGATGGCCTCTACTTGAATGCAAGGAGCAGTACAGGTAAAACGGATGAGTTAAGGACGAGATGGACATGTGGAATTGTGATATGTGACCATCACGGACACATGGTTGAGGGAGGGGTAGAATTGGCAGCTCAACATCCCAGGATATAGAATCTTTAGGCAAGGCAGAGGGCGGGGTGAAAGAGGAGGCAGCATTGCAATATTAGTGAAGCAGTCAGTTACTGTTTTAAGGAGAGATAATATTGAGGAGGAGGCATGAAATGAAACTTTGTGGGTAGAGCTTTGGAATAAAAAAGGGACAGTCACATTGTTAGGTGTTTATTATAAGCCCCTGGATAGTCAGTGGGAAATTGAGCAGCAAATATGTGCGCAATTCTCAGAGGTGTATAAAATAGTAAGTGGGGAATTATATTCGGTGATATCAACTTTCCCAACATTAATTGGGATATTCATGGTATTGAGGGTTTAGATGAAGTGAAGTGCTTAAAATGTATACATCAGGCCAATGCCGGTGCAGACTCGATGGGCCGAATGGCCTCCTTCTGCACTGTAAATTCTATGATAATCTATGATTAATCTAGGACAAAGGTTCGGCACAACACAGTGCTGGACCTAATTCTGGGGAATGAAGCCAGACAGGTGGTTGATGTGGTGGTGGGGGAGCATTTTGGTGATAGTGACCACAACATAGTACAATTTAAGCTTGTTGGACAAAGAAATAGACAGGTTGCAAAAAAAGGTTTTGGATGGGGGCGAGGGGGTGGGGATGGGGGTGGGGATGGGGGTGGGGGGTGGGGGAGTAGATTTTAGTAAAATAAGGCAGGATCTGGCCAAGGTAGACTGGAATGAGTTACTTGTGGGGAAATATACAGAAGAGCAGTAGGGGGCGTTCAAAAAGGGAATGGGGAGGGTACAGGCCCAACATGTTTCCTCCAGGGTGATGGGAAGGAATAACAAGCCCAGAGAAGCACGGATGACCAGAGATATTCAGGGTTGGATAAGAGGGAAACAGAGACCTTTAGCAAGAGCAAGGGGAGCAAATCAACAGTGGCATTAGTGGAGCACAGGAAGTGCAGGGTGGAGCTTAAGAAAGGAATTAGGAGAGAAAAGAGGGGATACGAGAAAGGTCTGGCTGGTCAAAGTAGGGAAAATCCCAAGATATTCTCTAAGTATATCAATGGGAAAAGGATACCCAGGGAAAGAGTAGGACTAATAGGGACCAAGAGGGCAATCAGTGGGTGGAGCTAGAGGACATTTGGTAGGGTGTTGAATGAATATTTCACATCTGTCTTCACACAGGAGAGAATGAGGATGTATGTATGGAACCCGGGGAGAGAGACTGTGAGGTTCTTGAGCAAATTGAAACAGGGAGTGACAAGGTATTGGCGGTGTTGGCAGGCTTTAAAATGGACAAGTCTCCAGGTCCAGATGAATTGTGTCCCAGGAGGCTGTGGGAGGCGATTGCAAGGGCTCGGACCCAAATGTTTAATTCCTCTCTGGCCATGGGGGAGGTGCCAGAGGATTGGAGAACAGCTAATGTGGTCCCACTATTTAAGAAGGGTTGTAGAGATAAGACCAGTGAGTCTTACATCAGTAGGAGGGAAATTATTGGAGAAAATTCTGAAGGAGAGAACCTATCTCCATTTGGAGAGGCAAGGTTTGGTCAGGAATAGTCAGCCTGGCTTTGTCAGAGGGAGGTCATGCCTCACAAATTTGATTGAATCTTTTGAGCACGTGACCAGGTGTGTAGATGAGGGTAGTGCAGTTGATGTAGTTTATTTGGATTTTAGCAAAGCCTTTGACAAGGTCCCACTTTGGAAGGAGTAATTTGACAAGGAAGTAATCAATGAACGGGATGACTCTTGCAAGTTCTGAGGAACAGAGGGACCTTGGCGTGTTTGTCCATAGATCTCTGAAGGCAGAAGGGCAGGTTAATAGGGTGGTGAAAAAGGCATATGGGACACTCGCCTTTATCAATCGGGGCATAGATTACAAAAGCAGGGAGGTCATGTTGGAGTTGTATAGAACGTTGGTGAGGTCACAGCTGGGGTACTGTGTGACATTCTGGTCACCACATTATAGGAAGGATGTCACTGGAGGGGGTGCAGAGGCGATTCACCAGGATGTTCCCTGGGATGGAACATTTCAGTTATAGAGGGAGGCTGGATAGGCTTGGGTTGGTTTCACTGGAGCAGAGAAGACTGAGGGGGCGACCTGATCGAGGTGGACAAGATTCTGAGGGGCATGGGCAGGGGGGATAGCGAGCAGCTGTTCCCCTTAGTTGAAGGGACAGTTAGGAGAGGACACAAGTTCAAGGCGAAAGGTTTCGCGGGATGTGAAGAAGACATTTTACCCAGAGGAACGCACTGCCTGGGAGGGAGGGGGGGGGGGGGGGGGGGAGGGGGGTGGTAGAGCCGGGTTCCTCACTTCCTTCAAAAAGTACCAGGATGAGCACTTGGCACGTCATAACATTCTAGGCTATGGGCCAAATGCTGGCAAATGGGGTTAGGAAGGCAGGTCAGGTGTTTTTCATGTGTTTTTCGATGGGCCGAAGGGCCTTTTCTGCATCGTATTTCCTGTGATTCTGTGAACTCGGTCACGACAGGAGATTCCCAGGACAGTGGAAATGTTTTCGGGATGACCACAAAGTCAAACATTCCCACCAACTCACGGGAGCCCCGGACTTGTGACTAACGAGAAAGGGAGAAGACTTTTTTAATATTAATAATAATCTTTATTGGTGTCACAAGTAGGCTTACATTAACAACGCAATTAAGTTCCTGTGAAAAGCCCCTAGTCGCCACATTCCGGCGCCTGTTCGGGTACACGGAGGGAGAATTCAGAATGTCCAATTTACCTAATAGCACGTCTTTCGGGACTTGTGGGAGGAAACCGGAGCACCCGGAGGGAACCCACGCAGACACGGGGAGAACGTATGGACTCTGTACAGACAGTGACCCAAGCCAGGAATTGATCCTGGGACCCTGGAGCTGTGAAGCAACAGTGCTAACCACTGTGTTGCTGTACCGCCCGAGGAACACACCGGATAAATTGAGCGACTTTGCCAGGGGCATGCAGAGGTTAGGTCGAGGCATTGGAGAGCGTGCACAAACCTCCAAACAACCGACCTCCAGCCCTTGTCCTTCTTGATGGTGGTGGGCGTAGCTGTTGAAGGTCGATGGTCACATGGCTGTCACAGGGCATCGGTGGTGGAGGGAGTGAACGTTTATTATGGGAATGAGGTGCTGCTTAAATGGGCTGCCTTGTCCTGGGTGAAGCCCAGCGGGGAAAGTGCACCATCTGCTGCGGTAAGAAAGATCAAATCTACATTTATAATCAGCTATATCTCACCCCAACCTATTGGCTGGGCGATTGGAAAGCTTCCACCTGAGCTAAGTAGACACTTCCACCTGAGCTAAGGGCAGCACGGTAGCATTGTGGATAGCACAATCGCTTCACAGCGCCAGGGTCCCAGGTTCGATTCCGGCTTGGGTCACTGTCTGTGCGGAGTCTGCACATCCTCCCCGTGTCTGCCTGGGTCCGGTTTCCTCCCACAGTCCAAAGATGTGCAAGTTAGGTGGATTGGCCATGATAAATTGCCCTTAATCTACAAAATTGCCCTTAGTGTTGGGTGGGGTTGCTGGGTTATGGGGATAGTGTGGAGGTGTTAACCTTGGGTAGGGTGCTCGTTCCATGAGCCAGTGGAGACTCGATGGGCCGAATGGCCTCCTTCTACACTGTAAATTCTATGATTCAGAAGAAGAATCATATTGGACCTGAAACGTTGAGCTCTATTTATCTCTCCATAAATGTGGCAGCTTTCCCCCCAAAATTTTCCCAACCCTTGTGCTTTTATTTCAGCATCTGCAGGATTGTGCTTTCATTTTAGATACTTTCCTTGTTTGCCGTTGTTCCGGTGGAATGTTTTGAGATGGCTGGCTGTGTTGAAGGTGCTACATAAATGCAAGTTGTTGTATCCTCATGTCTGTGACTCTTGGACCCAGTCCCACTGGGTGTGGACCTGCCTTGAATCTAACTCACCATCTCACTCAAAGGCAGACTGACAAAGAAAGCAGCGGCAGCAGCAGGAGGAGGGGGGTTCAGTAAATGGTTATACCCGGAATGAGGAGCCTGAAAAGACAGCAGGATAATTCCTTTACAGGACTATGGGGAAAGGGCGGAATGGAGTGGAATTAATGGGATATATTTAGCAAGGATCAGTCACAGGTTTGATGGGCTGAATAGGTTCCCTTTGTTCGATATAAATCCGTGACTTCGCGATAAAGAACAGAAAGTCCCTTCTTTCTCGTCCCTCACAACCTTTGCGAAGGTTGAATCATGGAATCACAAAATAGTACAGGGCAGGCGTGGGCCATTTGCCCCATCGAATTGGTGCTCGTTCTATTGAAGAGCAATCCAGTTAGTGCCACGCCCCCTGCTCCCCCCCCCCCACCCCCCCCCAAAGGCCCTGCAATTGTTGCCAATCGGATTCTCACTCAACGTCCTTTTCAGCCCATCTCGAGGTAAGTTCCAAATCCTAACAACTCCATGTGTAGAGCAAGCTTCCCTCATGCTGCTATGATCTGTTTCCCATGTCAATCACTTTCAATTCAGCCATTGATCCTCCAGCCATCTCCTTATCTACTCTATCCGAGCTCTTCATGATTTTGACCACCTCAATCGATGTCCTCGTAGCCCTCTCTGTTCGGGGAACACCCCAATCTTCTCCAGCCTATCCTGCAGTCCTCTTCCAGAACAACTGTTCAGCACGCTCTGCAATGCCTCTGTGTCCTTTGACGTGTGGTGGGCGGTATTGGACACACTACTACAGGTGGCTGATAATAGCAATGTTAATAATAATAATCGCTTATTGTCACGAGTAGGCTTCAATTAAGTTACTCTGAAAAGCCCCTAGTCGCCACATTCCGGCACCTGTTCGGGTAGGCCGGTACGGGAATCGAACCCGTGCTGCAGAACTCGTTCTGCATGACACGCCAGCTGTTTAGCCCACTGTGCTAAAGCAGCCTGTTGCACCTGCCTTTGGGATCCTGATGTGATCCTGATCACTGTCCACTGATCACTGTCCAGTAATGCAGTCATGTCAGATGATCATAAGAAAGAGGAGGAGGGGCTGAGCATTAATCTCCCGTCAGTCTACTCGGCCATTCAAGCTCCACTTTCCCACCCTCTCCCCGTATCCCTTAATTCCCTGAGCGGCCAAAAATCAGTCTACCCCAGCCTTAGATACAGTCAACGATGGTGTGTCAACAACTCTCTGGGGTGGAGAATGTCAAAGATTCACGATCCTTTGAGTGAAGCAATTTCGTCTCCGCTCAGTCCTAAACGATCCGCTCCTCGGACCCTGCCCCCTGTGTTCTCGATTCCCCGACCAGGGGAAGCAATCTGTCAGCGTATGCCCCATCACACCGTGTGGTTCAGCAGAGTGGGCTAAATCGCTGGCTTTTAAAGCAGACCAAGCAGGCCAGCAGCACGGTTCGATTCCCGTACCAGCCTCCCCGGACAGGCGCTGGAATGTGGTGACTAGGGGCTTTTCACAGTACCTTCCTTTGAAGCCTACTCGTGACAATAAGCGATTTTCATTTTTCGTTTCATACGTCCCAACGAGATCTCCTCTCATTCTGATTTGTTGACATTTACTGCTGGATGCTCATCCCTAACCAAGTGGGGGTATACAGACACCCCGGCAATCGCACAGACTCTGTACAAAGTGCACACACAGTCTTGGGTCATTGTGATTGAACTGAAGAACTCGTAGTCTGTGCAATATCACTCGAAGTTTGTGACAATGCTTTGTGCCGGTTTTCAAGAAGTGCAGTGGGTAGCTGTTTCATAAGTGCTTATTGAGGTGACACAGAGTCCTGACACAGCACTTCCTATCCAACTGCAGCTAGCCACGTCCTGTGCCGCACGCTGTGAAGGCAGGCGTTACCGCTGCGATTGCTCCCTGAGAGACTCCCTTTCTGTGGAAAATCGTGCTTCGAAAAGGTAAGTGATTTGTTTATTTTCCTCAGAATTTGGGAGAGTTTGCCCGACCTACTCGCTGACGAATCGGCAAAGGAACAGGATCAATCTGGGCAGAGTGGCTGAGAGGCTCTGGTGCAGGTCTCAGGGGAGCACGTGTAGCGACTGACAGGAGACTCAGAGAGTGAGGGGGGAAGCCAGAGAGAGGGAGCGAGAGAAGGGGGGGGAGAGCAGGAGCAGGAGAGCAAGAACGTGAAAAAAGACCAGAAGAGGGAATGAGGGAAAATGTGAAGTGAGAGAAGTGAAGATAATTTGAGAGAGAGAAAGAGATGGGAGGCAGAGAAATGTGTTGGGCAGAGACTGAGAGATGACGGGTCAACGTTAACTGATTGTATTAAGAGGAAGAAATCTTCCAACACCAGGTGAAAGTTCAACAGGTTTGTTTGGAGTCACTAGCTTTCGGAGCGCTGCTCCTTCCTCAGGTGAATCAAGGAGCTACACTCCGAAAGCTAGTGATTCCAAAAAAACCTGTTGGACTTACCCTGGTGTAAGACTTCTTACTGTGCTCACCCCGGTCCAACGCCGGCATCTCCACATCATCGTATTACCAGGACCAAGGGACAGGATAATGGAGTCTGCAGCATTAACACCACCCCCGGCAATATCACCCACCCCTCCCCCGGTAACATCACCCATCACCTCCACCCCTGGTAATGTCACCCCTCCCCCGGTAACATCACCCCTTCACGGCAATGTCCCCCGCCCCATGTAACTTCACCCTCCCCCCCCCCCCCCCCACCCGCCCCTG
The DNA here is from genome assembly GCF_902713615.1 of Scyliorhinus canicula. NCBI lineage: Eukaryota > Metazoa > Chordata > Chondrichthyes > Carcharhiniformes > Scyliorhinidae > Scyliorhinus > Scyliorhinus canicula. The sequence goes on from NC_052147.1 coordinate 5,660,059, forward strand.
GTAACATCATCCCCAACCCCAAACCCCCCAAACATCACCCCCCCCCCCCCATAACATCATAACATCAATCCCCCCACCCAGTAACATCACCATTCCCCAGCCCCTCCCAGTAACATCCCCCCCCCCCCCCCCCCCCCCCCCCCCCCCCCCCCGGTAATGCCGTGCCTCTCTGCGAACATTGTTAGAAGCTCACTGATGTTAAATGCGAGGTTGTCCCAAAACTCTGAAGGGCGGACCTGGGACCCCTGCTATATATTTTCAATTTGTTATAATCTGAGGAAAGGATGTGGGGCAGGGAGGAACAGTTCAGCCACTGTGTGAACAAGCAATAAAGAATATTTATTAACTTAAAAGAAAAAGAACAGCCGCGAGGAAGGACTATAAAGCCCAGCACCAGGTAGCTTCACTGATGGCTACACACAGTATTATCAGAAATTACTATCTATGGTCCCGGAACTCTGAGACGTTTCCAAACAACTTCCAATATTGTACAACTCTACAAACAACATCCGCAAATAATTTCCACACACAGTTAATGTGGCCCTTTTGGGAAAACCATCTCCAATTTCAGCAAAGATGAAATCTGCACGTATCGAGTTTTGATCTTAACGGGCTGTCTCATAGAATCATAGAATTTACAGTGCAGAAGGAGGCTATTCGGCCCATCGAGTCTGCACCGGCTCTTGGAAAGAGCACCCTACCTCAGACCACGTCTCCACCCTATCCCCCCCCCAACCTTGTAACCCCACTTCACCTTTTTGGACACTAAGGGGCAATTTAGCATGGCCAATCCACCTAACCCGCACATCTTTGGATTGTGGGAGGAAACCGGAGCACCCGGAAGAAACCCACGCACACACGGGGAGAACGTGCAGACTCCGCACAGACAGTGACCCAGCCAGGAATCGAACCTGGGATCCTGGAGCTGTGAAGCAACTGCGCTAACCACTGTGCTACCGTACTGTTAAATATTTTCGGGAGAATGTTTCTGCAGCTGGGTGTGGCTAGTGGTAGCTGTGTCCCTGTTTGTCCCTGTCTCCCTTTTCCTCCAGTCATTGTGCTGTGGATCTCCCACTTTCCCTTTGATGATATCCAGATATCGCTCCATTTTGAAGTTACTTTCTCTTTACCCCCATTGTTTTCCTCTTGTGACTGAGGTAACCACTTGCTTTTCTCACTGACACGTTCATTTGCATCTCAATGTCTCTTCAGATATCGCCCAGCTTTATTTAATTTAATCCCAATTTCATCTTTTAAAATCTTAATTTTCCTCAATTCTTGACATGTTTCCTCTTTTTAAAAAAATGAAATGTCTTAATTTGAAAGACGATTACAATTCTATCTTATCAAACATTACAAAGATTTAAAAACATGGACTGACATGAAATATAGCCCAAAGTATTGACACACAAAATTCCCAAGAGCCTCGCTTACACTGGTGATGAATCCGCTGCAATGAGGTTCTTGCTCCTGGTCACGTGAATGATTTTCAAATGAAATGGCCGTAGTAATAAACTGCATCTAAATAACCTCGTGTTCCGATTTTGAAATCTCTCCAGATATTTTAGGGAATTCATTTCAATAATCTTTATTGTCACAAGTAGGCTTACATTAACACTGCAATGAAGTTACTGTGAAAATCCCCCAATCGCCACATTCCGGCGCCTGTTCGGGTGCACGGAGGGAGAATTCAAAATGTCCAAATTACCTAAAAGCACGTCTTTCGGGACTTGTGGGAGGAAACCGGGGCACCCAGAGGAAACTCACGCACAGGGAGAACGTGCAGACTCCGCACAGACAGTGACCCAAGCCGGGTATCGAACTTGGGACCCTGGCGCTGTGAAGCAACAGTGCTACCACTGTGCTACCATGCCGCCCAGTATGTTGCGTACATGATTGCTTCTGCTGAATTACTTGCAACATGAATCTTAAAATGTTGTAATTCCAATACCAAACTTAAATTCTCTTTTTCAATTGTGGAATATTTCTATCAGGGGCTAGTTTAGCACAGGGCTAAATCGCTGGCTTTTAAAGCAGACCAAGGCAGCCAGCAGCGCGGTTCAATTCCCGTACCAGCCTCCCCGAACAGGCACCGGAATGTGGCGACTAGGGGCTTTTCACAGTAACTTCTTTTGCAGCCTACTTGTGACAATAGGCGGTTTTCATTTCATTTCTGTTGACGGTGATTTAATTTCCTTGAGCAATACCCCACAGGCTTCTCAATTCCAAGTTCATCTTCCTGTAATAAAACAGCTCCCAAACTGGCATCCACAGCCAGTTTAAACGGTTTGTCATAATCTGGTACGGCGAACACTGGCTTTGTTGTCAACAGTTTGCAAATGTTGGGATGGAGTTTGGTAATCCTCTTGTTCTTCTTCAAGAGCTCTATTAGTGAGGGCAGCACGGTGGCGCAGTGGGTTAGCCCTGCTGCCTCACGGCGCCGAGGTCCCACGTCATTCCCGGCGCGCCGCTTTGATGCAAGCGTCAAGGCCCAGCGCGCGGAATTCACGTGCCGCCGCTCCCAGCCCCCCCCCGGGGGGTGGGGGGGTGGGGGGGGGGAAGAATAGGGGGCGAGGAGCGGCCTCCGAAGCTGGGGTGAAACACTCCGGGTTTCACTCCGGCGTCGGCTGTTTGTCTCCCGTTGGGAGAATTCCGCCCAAGGTTTTGGGTCCAGTATAACTCCTCTTCGGGGTAGAGATGAAGAATAACAAAGGTGTGAAGTCACTTGTGGGGGTGGTGTACAGACCCCCTAACAGTAACCAGTCAGTAGGAGGGGACATCAAAGAGGAAATAGTGGGAGCTTGTCAGAAAGGAATGCCGATTATCAGGGGGCGGTTTAATCTACAGAGAGACGGCAAAAATCAGAGAGACAAAGGGAGCCCTGAGGAGGAAGATTTTCAGGATAGTTTCTTAGATCAACAGGTTCTAGCACCAATCAGGGACCTGGCTGTATTAGCCCTGGTATTGAGCAATAATTAATTAATCACCTCATAGCAAAGGCGCCCCTAGGCAGCAGTGATGATAATATTATTGAATCTGACATTTAGCGAGAGAGGAGCAGATCCAAGACTGTTTTTAAACTTTAATAAGGGCAATAATGAGGGGATGAAAGCAGAGCTAACAAAAGTGAACTGGCAATGTATTACGTTAATGGATAGGTCACGAGAGAAGCAGGGGGTAACATACTGGCATGGATAGAAGATTGGCTAGCGACCAGGAAACAGAGTTGGCATGAATGGATCATTTGCAGGTTGGCACGAGGAGACAATTAGTGTGTGACAAGGATCAGTGCTGGGGACTCAATTCTTACAATTTATAGAAATGACTTGGATGAAGGGACTGAAGGTCTGGTTGTTAAATGACACAGAGATGGGGAGGAAAGTAAATTGTGAAGAGGACGTAAGGAGGTTGCCAAGGGATATCGATAAATGATTGGGAAAAGATCTGGCAAATGGAGTGTGATGTGGAAAATTGTGACATTGTCCATTTTGGCAGGAAGAATAAAAGAGAAGCTTATTATCTAAATGGTGAGAGATTGCAGAGCTGTGAGATGCAGAGGGATCTGGGTGTCCTAGTGCATGAATCACAAAAGGCCGGGACACAGGTACAGCAAGTAATTAGGAAAGCTGGTAGAATATTATTGTTTATTGTGAGGGGGAATAGATCACAAAAGTATTGAGGTTATGATTCAGTTATACAGGGATTGGTGAGACCATATCGGGGGTATTAGGTACAGATTTGGTCTCCTTATTTATTTATTTCAATTGTTCCAATTAAGGGGCAATTTAGCGTGGCCAATCCACCTACCCTGCACATCTTTGGGTTGTGGGGGTGAAACCCACGCAGACACGGGGAGAATGTGCAAACTCCACACAGACAGTGACCCGGGGCCGGGATCGAACCCAGGTCCTCGGCGCCGTGAGGCAGCAGTGCTAACCACTGCACGTTTGAAACATTTAAGATCCTGAGGGGTATTGACAGGGTGGATGTGGAGAGGATGTTTCCTCCTCTGGGAGAATCTAGAACCGGGGTCACTGTTCAAATATAAAGGATTGCCCCCTTTCAAGGGCGTGAAAAAAACTGATTTCTCTGAGAGGGTTGTGAGACTTTGCAATTCCCCTCCTCAGAGACGGAGTTTTAGGATATTATTAAGGCAGAGCTAGCTGGATTCTTAATGAAGAAGGGGGTGAAAGGTTATCGGGGGTCAACAGGCATGTGGGGTTGAGGTTACAATCGGATCAGGCCCGATCTTATGAAACGGTGTAGCAGCCTCGAGGGACCGATTGGCATCCTCCTGCTCCTGATCCCCATGTTCGTGTATAAACGGTGAGTGAGAATAACGATAAAATTAATACAAAATTGAAGTGGGCAATAGGAAATACACAAGAGAACAGGAATAAGCCAGGAAATGAGAAGTGACTTTTCGTAACTCTTTTGAGTTGCAAATAATCTGCAATATTTAGCAATAGGATTAAATTCACCCACCAATCCAATTATTCCTGTAATATTAAGACATTCTGTGTCAACCAATGAATGTGGAAAGCCAATTCTGCGAAGATAACCCCGAGATTGTATGCTTTAATAATATTCCAAAACAAATAATTGAGCTGTTGGTTTTCTAAGTGAGAATTTACAGAAGATTCACCCATCTGCATCATGCTAGTGTTGATGTACCATTCTAGCTTCCTCTCACTCTGTCAGCAAACTCTTCTCTTCACTGCTCCCCTATGTGTTTATCCAGCTTCCCTCTAAACGTATCTGTGCCCCAACCACTCCTTGCGGTATCGAGTTCCACATTCTCACTGTTGGCTGGGTAAGGAGCATTTCCTCACTGACTTTTTTATATCGATGGCCAACAGCTTTTGACTTACCACAAGGGAAAATATTTTCTCCACATATTCCCTGTTGATTTTTTTCATGACGTTGCAGGTGAGGTTACCCCTCTGCCTTCTCTTTCCTGCAAAAAAGAGTTGAGTCTTTCTGAACGCAGTTAGGGTACAGGCCAGCCTTTCTGTTCATTAGAATATTTGCTCCCATCTTTATGTTGATGATGTAATTCCTCTTTTGACCCTTTTCCAGTGGCTCTACAACATTTTTAATAACTTGCCAGGAGAGAGCCCAAGCTATGAGCGAACTCCAAGCTTGCTTCTACACAGGTCTCTGTCCACTCCACAACTCTATAGTCTTAGGCCATGTGTCCCTTTATATCACACGGTAGGTGGCAATGTTTCTCAGTCCCACATTAACCCTTGCTGTGCCAGATACCCCTATCCCACAATCACAAATTTGGCATAAGTTTGACTTAAGGCCTTAAAACAGTTCATGAAGGTGTTTCCCTGTCAACTTCTTGAGGGCAATTTGCGCTGGGCGGTAAATGTTGGCTTTTGCAGTAACACCACATCCTGTGAATGAATAAAAATGATCCTGTATTTGACAGGATGTGACTAGTGGTGGTCTACAAAGGCCAGGGTTGGGCCCTCAACTATTCACTGTAGTTATTAACAACTTGGATGGTAGAATGGAAGGCTAGACTTTACAATTCATTGGAACAGAGACAGTGTTATAGATGCCGATGTGAAATTACAGAGAGCAATCCGTGCTTCTCTCATCTCTTCACTTGAGCTGCGGTGATAGATGAGTCTTGATTCCACCTGAGCGAAGATTGGGGCAGGAGGAGTGTGTCAACTGGTGCAGTGGGAGCTCAGAAAGAAGAACAGAGAAGTGCAGTGACTAGGACTCAGCAATATTTAGAAAATGGGAATAGGAGGAGGCCATTCAGCCCCTCGAGCCTGTTTCGTCATTCAAGGAGGTTGCGGCTGACCTGCATCCTAACTTCAGACAATTCCATTGATGCCACACCCTTTTATACACTCAATCTATCAATTTAAGATTTAAAATTAGTTGACAGAACATCCAAAACATCTTGTGGTAAAGAGTTCCACAGATCTACCAGCCTTTGCAAACATTTATCAACTCCTCTTCTAAATGACGTGGATTTGATTTAAATCGCTGTCTACTTATCAATTCCAAAGTTGAACCATCAAAATATAAGAGTGGCAGTAGGTTAGACACTGAGAAAAAGGAAGAGCCTGTGACCGTGACCCATTTAAGGGGTGGAGGAGGTTATGAGTGTGAAAACATCATCAGAAAATGAGTGGATCAGGTGTCACGATGAGTGGTAGAGGCTTATTATGTGAAGAAGAGAGTGGCAGGGAACTGGACTCGAGAACAGTGTTTCGCAAACTTTTTTTCCAGCGACCCGTTTTTACAGAATGGCCGACTTTCATCGAATCAGAGAATTTGGCCAGTATGGTAGCACAAGTGGCTAGTGCTGTGGCTTCGCAGCGCCAGGGTCCCAAGTTCGATTCCCCGCTGGGTCACTGTCTGTGCGGAGTCTGCACGTCCTCCCGTGTGTGTGTGGGTTTCCTCCGGGTGCTCCGGTTTCCTCCCACAGTCCAAAGACACGCAGGTTAGGTGGATTGGCCATGCTAAATTGCCCTTAGTGACCAAAAAAAAGGTTAGGAGGGGTTATTGGGTTACGGGGATAGGGTGGAAGTGAGGGCTTAAATGGGTCGGTGCAGACTCGATGGGCCGAATGGCCTCCTTCTGCACTGTATGTTCTATATGTTCTATAATTTACAGTGCAGAAGGAGGCCATTCGGCCCATCGAGTTGGCACCGGCCCTTGGAAAGAGCACCCTATCTAAACCCACACCTCCACCCCCTACCCGTGACCCAGCAACTCCACCTAACCTTTTTGGACACTCAGGGCAATTTAGCATGGCCAATCCACCTAACCTGCACATCTTTGGAATGTGGGAGGAAACCGGAGCACCCGGAGGAAACCCACGCACACACGGGGGAGACTGTGCAGACTCCGCACAGACAGTGACCCAGCGGGGAATCGAACCTGGGACCCTGGAGCTGCGACCACAACCGCAACCCCCGTCACATTCACGAAAGATTCTCCATCGTTACTTTTGAAAACGTCGCGCTCATTGTTGGCACTTCTGTATTAAACGTAAAAATGATAAATTGTGCTTCTGTTTCACCTTGAAGGATCGTTCTAACCTGACACCATGCTGAAGGCTATGACTCAGGTTATTTGATTATTATATATCTTCACACCCATTGTTAGCATTTGGATAATTGCGTGCAACTGCAGGAAAGATTAACAGGCTCAGTATTACACAGTTTTAGCAACGTCATGTTCACTCGTTCAAATCCTAACATGAGCTCGGTTAGGAAATTAAACTTAAACCTTCCGTGACAGAAACAGGAGCCCTAACTGCTGAACCTGAAACGCGGTCAGACAGAATGTCACTGGATGTCTGTCAGTACCGAAACCCAGGTAAATATGCAGCAGACTGAAAACATGCTTAAAAATAAATACTGGGAGGGCAGCACGGTGGCGCAGTGGGTTAGCACTGCTGCCTCACGGCGCCGAGGTCCCAGGTTCGATCCTGGCTCTGGGTCACTGTCCGTGTGGAGTTTGCACATTCTCCCCGTGTCTGTGTGGGTTTCGCCCCCACAACCCAAAGATGTGCAGGGTAGGTGGATTGGCCAGGCTAAATTGCCCCTTAATTGGAAAAAATGAATTGGGTAATCTAAATTTATTTAAAAAAATAAAAAAATAAAAATGTACTGGGCACAGCTCAGCCGAGCAATATGCAAAACGTGCAGACACATTCCATTCCACACACCTGCACATTTTACTGACGCCTGTATACATGAGCGTAGTTTAGTCGCCAGCTTGTGTCATCCTTGACGGACAACTAAAGACTCAATAAAGCTAGAAGGAAAAGTCCTTGCGGTACAGGAACCGATTCAGCAGATGGAGTCTGTGTAGCCACCACAGCCGAGACGGCTGCTTGGGGTTGGATAACCTAGAAACAGGAGGTTGATAGCGGCGGGGGAGGTGAAGAACAAAAGGAGCGTTGTTGAAGGGCAGGAGCCCTGGTACGGAGAGAGAATTAGGAGGTGGAAGGAATGGACTTTTGCTGCAGGAGTGGAGGAGGCTGTACGCCTGGGTTAACTCAGAGAATGATAAAGGATGCAGGGGGTTAAACTCACACTAAACACAAGAAATAATGCAGATCGCGACAGCACGGTGGCACAGTGCTTGGCAGCGCTGCCTCACAGCGCCAGGGACCCGGGTTCAAATCCGGTCTTGGGTGACTGTCTGTGCGGAGTTCTCCCCGTGTGTGCGAGGTTTTTCCTCCGGGTGCTCCGGTTTCCTCCCACACTCCAAAGATGTGCAAGTTAGGTGGATTGACCATGATAAATTGCCCCTTAGTGACCAAAAGTTAGGATGGGTTACTGGGTTATGGGGATAGGGTGGAGGCGTGGGCTTAAGTAGGGTGCTATTTCCAAGGACTGATGCAGACTTGATGGGCCGAATGGCCTCCTTCTACACTGTGATTCTTTAATTCTATGCTTCAACGCTGGACACAGTCCCAGAGAGGCAGGGAAGCCCATGGCACCGTCTTCTACCTCGCCTCGTGTGGCCATACACTGTACTGCAGTGAGAATTGTGCTAGAGAGAGAAAACGGAAAAAATGGTCAGGTGATCTTTGGGGATTATTTTTGGTGACCTTTTGGCGACTCATTCTACACCATCCCACGACCCATCCACAAGTCGCAACCCCCACTTTGAAATTCACTGCTCTCGGAGACCTTTGAAACATTGTGGGAAACAGGACAGGGCTCGGCAAAACCCAAAGCTGGAGCAATACTGCCTAAAACATATAGAACATGGACCTGTACAGCACAGTCCAGGCCCTTCGGCCCACCATGTTGTGCCAAACTAGTCTGAAATGACACTAAGTGCCGTAAGATTCGACTTGTTCGCATCTTCCACCCTGAGACACAGCAATAGAATTTTATTTGGGTTTTGGAGCAAGCAATGAGATGGATTAAGGGTTTGGTCTGTCAACTCTGCACATTGGCTTTGTAACTTTAAGAATGGGATAAACATTTAAAAAATAAATACTCTTGATATCTACAATGTATATTCAGACATTCAGCCCGATGGGTTTGACACAGTTTCCAGTTCCTCGGTGTACTGTGTGTGAAAGGACTTATAAAGCAACCTCCCCCCCCTACCCCCCCCCCCCCCCCCCCCCCCCCCCCATTGCCCCAACCTCTAGTGCACCCCTCAGCCGGTAGTCCTGAAGTTTGGAATGTGCTGGTCTGCGAAACTCGATCAAGGACCAGTTGACCCGGCAGAGCAAAGAGCGTCTGTCACTGAGTTGATGCTCCTCCAGCTGCAGTTAATGTCTATTTTTCAGTGTGTATTCCTGGGAACAGCTCGTACAGCACAGAGAGTCCTGTGTCACAGAGCTGCTCGGGATGAACCTCGACACACCTCATCTCTCTCCAGACCTTCCTCGCAAAGGCACGTTCCAGAAGGAGGCGGACGAGGGCCTCTTGCCCACCACAGTCACCTCGAGGGCAGTGTGCGGACAGGGGGGGACTCCCAGTCTGTAGGGGGGGTTCCGATAGGGAGGACCTTTCTCACCACCAGCCAACCTAAGTCTTGGTGCTTGTTTGAAAGTTCTGGCGATGAGGCATTCTGTCCAATGACAGTCTGTTCAGGAAACCACCCAACAGAATCCACCATCTCCTTTTCCCGAAGGGTCTCTGGGATGTTCTGTACAGACCGCTGTCTCATGGACTTGTTATCAGAGGTGTTTCTCTGTATAAACCTTTCCATAAGGGACAGGTGGTGTGGCATCGCCCAACCACACGGAGCGTTTGACAGCAATGGGGCTGGACCCACCCTTCACAATAGAACCTCAACAAGTGGTAACACATTGGTGTCTCCACATTGAGAACCCGCACAAAGCTTGATGCAGCTGCACCCAAAGGTGGCCGTCAGGATCAGGATGATGTACGGCATCTTCCTCCCCTTTAACCAGAGCTTTGTACATCATGTCCCTGTGAACACGATCCATTTACAACCTCTAGAGAAAGCACAAGGTGACTCAGCTGATGGCCACGGTACAGGAGTGATTCAGACCTGGGTTACAAACAGGAACTCCCTGAGTACCTCACACCCACTGGTGAGGGGAGGGAGTGGCACTCCCACATGCCCAGTTTTTGATTCAACATCGATAATGAACTTGCTCATGGGTCCCGGAGCTGGACTTGAAGCTGAAGGCAGTCTCTGGCTCGGAGTCAGGAACATTACCCACTCCTGAAGGAAGTTAGAAGGAAATGTTTTAGATTTCACTGATTAGATCCCCGATGGAGCATTTAGCTGAATTTAATTTGCAAATCTGTGGGTTTGGGATTAGGTTGATGGGGTTGGTTTGACACCGCAGAAATGAACACTGAAATTGATAGTGAAGTTGTCTCAAAGTCTTTGCGTTAAATTGCAGAGCAATTGGCTGCTTGTGAATGAGTTTCGACGGGCAGCATGGTCGGCGCAGGCTTGGAGGGGCCGAAGGGCCTGTTCCTGGGCTGTACTTTTCTTTGTTCTTCCTTGTTCTTTGAGCCCCGGGTGAGAGTCAGTCTCAATGTGCTCATCGATCAATTACTGACACCTCTCAGTTGCTTTCTTGTCTGCTTGTGTGAAAGGCCTTGTTCACTTGGGCTGAGAGGTGGGCCTGGAATTTTCCTGGCACTGTGGAGATGGGTTTGGAGTTGTAGCAGGAGTGGGAAAATAGGGGGCAAGCTGTGATAGAACCGGTTGAACATAGAACATACAGTATGGAAGGAGGCCATTCGGCCCATCGAGTCTGCACCAAACCTTTTAAACCCTCAATTTATCATGGCCAATCCACCTAACCTGCACATCTTTGGACTGTGGGAGGAAACCGGAGCACCCGGAGGAAACCCACGCAGACACGGGGAGAACGTGCAGACTCCGCACAGACAGTGACCCAGCGGGGAATAGAACCTGGGACCCTGGCGCTGTGAAGCCACAGTGCTAGCCAATACGCTACCGTGCTGCCCAATTGGGGGCGACTTTGTTACCTGGCAGGAATTTTCAAATGGTGCAGGAGCCCCCTCCCCCCGCTGTGCTGGGGGCAGAACCTGACCTCTCTGCCACAGGATGGAGGGGCACCCAAACCAGACGTTCCATACCCTGCTGAGGGGAAAGGACTTCCTCGGAACGCAGACAATTGCCCCAATTTCCTCCTGGTCAATCAGGAGCCTGCGTCTGCGATGTCCCTGATGTGTTAGGCAGATTGGTTCGCCGTGGACTGCACTTGATGCAGTGAGGCTAGAAACAGACGTCTAACACTGGAGAAGATCCAACACGGTTTTATTCAACGATAGAACTGATAAACATATTCAACTGTGGGTCGACACTATACTGATCTGACTGGAGACCTAGTACTAGCCTGACCAGACTTACTCGCTACCGCATGGTGTTTGCACTGACTAGCTCGTGGACTCTGACTGTCTCAGTGGCTGGGTCCCGAGAGAGCGGGAAACCTAGTGCCCTCTGGCTTTATAGTGGGCGTGTCCTGTCTGGTGATTGGCTGCTGTGTTCTGTGTGCTTACTGGTCATCCTGTGTGTCAATCACTGCCTGTCTGCCCTCCATTATATACATGAGTGGATATTATGACAGTCACCATCAGGCACGCGGTCAGAGAGTGGGGCTCAGGACCTCTGTGTGGTTCAGATGTCAGAGGCGAGAAGCCCAGCTCATTTCCATGACAACCTGAAGGATTCTCTCTCTGATCTGCACCTCAGAAGTGACATTTCCTCTGGATCTGTGGCCTATCAGATCAGCCTCTCAGCAGCAACAACCGGCTGCTCGGAGCGCTGGGGCTTCACAGGAGAGACGGGAAGAGCAGAGGTTCACGGGAGACCCGTACACGGCACCTGAAGTCTCCAGGCACAGGGTGAGTTTCCTCTGCCTGTTGAAACATCCGTGTTTCAGGAGGCTCCGGGTCTGAGCCAGGTGGTGCTGGACAGCCTCCTGGGACACGAGCTGCTGCTGAGTGGCCCTGGAAGCCATGGTTATCCCAGTGACTGTCGAAGCTGCCATCACCCTCAATCTCTTTGTCTCTGGCTCCTTCCAGGCTCCTGCGCTTAGTCACAGTCGGTGGGCGGACAGTCGGATCTGTTGCTGTGTTTGGTACAGGGTGCAGCACACCAGGGTTGGTGATCACACACACCGCCTGCTGCCCACATTGTTGTCCTTTTAGGTTTCACCAGTCCAGTTAGTGGACAGCCACTCCTGTAAGCCGCCAAACCTTCATTTCACAGCCCATGCCTGACAATTTATCACAAGTTTAAAGACCAAGCAGCAACATGTGAAAGTGGCAAAACAAATAAAATATCAAACACAAACTTACCAAAGTAACATTGTGTGACGCACTTTCTCTTCGAGCACTACTTTTTATTCTTGCGTGAGATGTGGCTGCCATTGGCCAGCGTTTGTTGCCCGTCCCTAATTGCCCTTGCCAGGTGGACAGGTCAGAGTCAGCCACACTGCTGTGGGGTCTGGAGTCACATGCAGGCCAGACCGGGTAAGGTTGGCAGATTTCCTTCCCTAAAGGCTAGTAGTGAATCAGATGGGTTTTTACAACAACCAATGATGGTTTCATGGTCATTAAGTGTTATTAATTGAGTTTAAGTTCCACCAGCTGCCTCAGTGGGATTTGAACCCATGCCCCCCCGAGCATTCGCCTGGGCCGTTGCATTACTACTCCGTGTGGCTGTCCTGTTTTCTGAGATAGCCGTGACTGTCATGCTCTGGGCTTTGGAGCCCAGGAGGATCTCGCCAGCGATGACCTCCCATTACAGGAGAGGAGGCAGCAATTGGGGAACTTACTGAGTGGGTGTGGGGGAGGGCGGAGAGCGAGGGGTGGTGGGCAATGGGAAGGGCTTGAGCCACACCCCCTATCTTCCCATCCCGTTCACCATCATCCTAGTCATGGGGCACCTTTGTTTCCTGTTAGCAGTGATGTGGAGAGCTGCCACTGGCTGAGGTGACCATAAATCCTAGTTTGTACTCTTTTAAAAAAATAAATTCAGAGTACCGAATTCTTTTCTTTTCCCAATTTAAGGGGCAATTTAGCGTGGCCAATCCACCTACCCTGCACATCTTTGGGTTGTGGGGGCGAAACCCACACAGACACGGGGAGAATGTGCAAACTCCACAGGGACAGTGACCCAGAATCGAACCTGGGATCTTGGCGCCGTGAGGCAGCAGTGCTAACCCACTGCGCCACCGTGCTGCCCCTGTCATAAATCCTATTAAATCTGCCATTCATAGTAGGAAGCAGAGCCCATGTGAATGCTGCATTTGACAGTCGAAGCGGGATAGCCACTCTTTCTTTCATCATCGTGGGGGTTTGCGACATAACGCAACTCATGCACTAAGATGGACTCCGCCAATCAGTCTGCAAATGCACATTGTGGCGGAGAAAGCGGCCAGCCAATCAAACATTTCCCCCTCCTGCTCCCGGAGCCTCCTTCAGCAGCAGCCCGAGTTCCAGCATTGACACCCAGCTGAGTGGGGTTTATCCTGTAGCATCGTGATGGACTGTGTACTGTCGCCTGGACTCCACTTTCTGGCCTTGGGGTTTGTGATTTGAGAGAATCCCCAGTTAAAATCCCAACTACTTTACGAAGCTCACTGACGTGGGAGTGTGTGAGCTGGTGCCTGTTCTGTGTGGGTCCCGGGATTGAAACCATAGTTTATGGGATGTCTGTAGGCACTGTTAGCAGAGCTTCCCTTCGGTGCAGAATCATTGAATTTACAGTGCGGAAGGAGGCCATTCGGCCCATCGAGTCTGCACTGACTCTTGGCTACCCAAGCCCACAGCTCCACCCTATCCCTATAACCCAGTAACCCCACCCAACACTAAGGGCAATTTTGGACACTAAGGGAAATTTAGCATGGCCAATCCACCTAACCTGCACATCTTTGGACTGTGGGAGGAAACCGGAGCACCCGGAGGAAACCCACGCAGACACGGGGAGGACGTGCAGACTCCGCACAGACAGTGACCCAAGTAGGGAATCGAACCTGGGACCCTGGAGCTGTGAAGCAATTGTGCTAACCACTGTGCTGCCCAAGAAGGAGGCCATTCGGCCCATCGAGTCTGCACTGAGCCACCTAACCTTTTGGAAACTAAGGGCGATTTCGGGGGGACCGATCCACCTAACCGGCACATCTTTGGACTGTGGGAGGAAACCGGAGCATCCGGAAGATTGGGGAGAAAGTGCAAACTCCACACAGCACCCCCCCCCCCCCCAAAAAAAGGCTGGAATTGAACTCGGGTCCCTGGCGCTGTGAGGCAGCAGTGCTAGCCACTGCGTCACCATGTCGCCAATGGAGATTAAAGGCATGAATTAGAACCATCAATTTAAGAAGCTGTGAAAGTGATCGTTATGAACAGGATCATATTTCCCTCAACAAGATCAAAACAAGGGTTAAAAAGAAAAAGAGCAAAATTTGCATTTCTGTATTGCATTTCGATACTTCCGGTTATCACAAAACCAGTCCCCAGCTAATGTTGCATTTTTCTGATGTAGCCTCTGTTGTAGGAAATGCTGCAATTTGCTCACAGCAAGCTCCGCAAGAGCAGTGTGAGAATGGGCAGAATATCGGCTTCAGTGATGTTCCTTTAGTCAGTGTTAAATATCCGCCATGTCACTGAGGATAAGCCCCTCGCTCTTCTTCAAAGCATCCATCGCGGAAGCAGACAGGGGCTTGATTCATTTTTTGTTCATTTACGGGATGTGGGAGTCAGTGGTCAGGCCAGCATTTATTGCCCATCCCTAGTTGCCCTTCAAAAGGTGGTGGTGAGCTGCCTTCTTGAACCACTGCAGTCCTCGTGGTGTACGAACACCCACTGTGCTGTTAGGGAGGGAGTTCCAGGATGTTGCCCCAGCGACAGTGAAGGAACGGGGATATATTCCCAAGTCAGGATGGTGAGTGACTGGGAGGGGAACCTCCAGGCGGTGGGGTTCCCAGGTATCTGATGCTCTTGTCCTTCTACATGGTAGTGGGCGTGGGTTTGGAAGGTGCTGTCTGAGGAATCTTGGTGAGTTACTGCAGTGCATCTTGTAGATGGGACACACGGCTGCCACTGTGTGTCGGTGGTGGAGGTAGTGAATGTTCAATGTGGTGAATGGGGTGCCAAGCAAGCGGGGCTGCTTTGTCCTGGATTGTGTTGAGCTTGAGTGTTGTTGGAGCTGCGCTCATCCAGGCAAGTGGAGAGTATTCCATCACATTCCTGACTTGTGCCTTGTAGATGGTGGGCAGGCTTTGGGGGTCAGGTGGTGAGTTACTCTCCATGGGATTCCCAGCCTCTGATCTGTTCCTAGAATCATAGAATCCCTACAGTGCAGAGGAGGCCATTTGGCACTGGAATGTTTGTGAATATTTGTGCTAATGTGTCTGCCATGAGACTTGAACACATAAATCTAAGGTTCAGAGGCAAGACAGCCACCCATTAGCCTCTGCCAATATGCTGGCTGATAGTTAATTCTGTCACCATAGAATCATAGAATCCCTATAGTGCGGAAGGAGGCCTTTCGGCCCATCGAGTCTGTACTGACCCTCCAAAAGAACACCCTTCCTGTGTCATCCCCCTTGCCCCATCCCCGTAACCCCAACTAACCTTTAGACACCGAGAGCAATTTAGCATGGCCAATCCACCTAACCCGCACATCTTTGGACTGTGGGAGGAAACCGGAGCACCCGGAGGAAACCCACGCAGACACGGGGAGGATGTGCAGACTCCACACAGACAGTGACCCAAGTTGGGAATCGAACCTGGGACCCTGGAGCTGTGAAGCAATTGTGCTAACCACAATACTACCGCGCTGCCTTGGCGCAAACTCCACAGTCACCCAAGGCTGGAATTGAACCCGGGTTCCTGGCGCTGTGAGGGAGCAGTGCTAACCACTGTGCCACCCTGCCGCCCGGTAGCTGAGAGATCCACTCCCCATCTCTGACACCAAGCATCCTGGGACCGCACTGATACCTACCATCTTCTTCTTTGCAGTTTTCAGTTCTGATTCTCAGCCGCTCTCTGTGTCCAATGCGAAGAGAGATAGAAGAGATCTATAAGTGAGAGTAATGACGTGTACAAGGGGAGAGCATTGGTTGAGCGTGAGTGTGAAGGAGAGGGAGGTTATTGTGTAAGGGTGGCAATGAGAGTGATGGATGGGCAGATGTGGATTTGGGAAAGTCACAGAGAGAGATGGGTGGAATGTAAGGTAGGTTGGTGTGAGAACGGATAAGCTGGAGTGGGCAAAGTGAGGGGGTTGAAGTGTCTCAGACAGCAGAATATAGATAAATGTGCTGCGGCACTTATCATTTCCCTGATTAAACCATTGTTATATTGAAACCACAAGCATGGTGCCACACTCCTAGTACTGATCTGAAGGGTAACCTCCAGCCACACCTTCTCAGTTTCACTGATAGGGTTCTATCAGTAGGAAACAATATCTGTGTGTGTGGGTTCTCATAGCCCCAGCATCACACCCAGGGACGTGTCACTAAAATAAACTGTTGAACGTGTGGATTCCATTCTGTCAATTCTTTCTTCTCCATTCCCACCTCCAAACTGTGACTGTCCTCTCTCTAACACGTATACCGTTTTGGATACTGTTCGGGGGGTGGTTTGGTGGTGGGGGGGGGCTTTCAGGGAACAGCAGCATTGGAGCGGTTCACGCTGCTCCAGCCTCCCTTCCTGGCGCCAAATCGGCGCCGCGCCAACCTGCTGGCCCCGACTCAGCATGGCGTGGGTGTCCAGGGGGCGGCCGCACCGGAACGTAGGCCCTGGGGGGGGGGAGGGGGGGAGGGGGAGAAGCTGATCGGTGAGCCCCAGTCACAGGCCAGATCCCATCGGAGAATTGCCCCCAGAGTGAGGGAACATAGAACAGTACAGCACAGAACAGGCCCTTCGGCCCTCGATATTGTGCCGAGCCATGATCACCCTACTCAAACCCACGTATCCACCCTATACCCATAACCCAACAACCCCCCCCCCTTAACCTTACTTTTTTATTAGGACACTACGGGCAATTTAGCATGGCCAATCCACCTAACCCGCACATCTTTGGACTGTGGGAGGAAACCGGAGCACCCGGAGGAAACCCACGCACACAGGGGCAGGACGTGCAGACTCCACACAGACAGTGACCCAGCCGGGAATCGAACCTGGGACCCTGGAGCTGTGAAGCATTTATGCTAACCACCATGCTACCCTGCTGCCCAAATGGGGCAGATTGGATTGTTCTACAAAGAAATAGCTTGGATTCGATAGACAGAATGGCCTCCTGATGTGCCATAATGAGTCACTGACTAAATCCATCAGCTGCTACCTTTGCAGGATCCCTTTCAATACTGAAATTGAATCATGTGGGTCATTATCATGTCTGCTCATGTTAATTGATCAGCAAACCCCACACAAAATCCAGCCGTGTCGTGTCTGTGTTAAAAAGCAATTAGCAGATGATGTCACAGAGTCACAAAGTGGTTGCAGTGGAGAAGGAGGCCTGTTGGCCCGGTGTGTCTCTGCTACCCCACGATGGAGCAATTCACCGAGAGTCACACCCACTCCGCCACTCCCAACTCTCCAATTCCTTTCCTTTCCAGATGTTGGTCCAGTTTGCTTTGGAAAGCTCCAGTCGAACCTCCCTGCACCACATTCTCAGGCAGCGCATTGCAGATCCCAACCACCCACTGTCTGAAAAGGTTGTTCCTCATGTCGCTGTTCCTTCTCCCACCAGGGGAAACATGCTCTCGGCTTCCACCCTGTCAAGTCCGCTCAGGATCTTATCTGTTTTAAGAAGATCACCTCTCAGCCTTCCAAACTCCGATGGTTAGAGGCCCCAACTGTCCGGATGAGACAATCCCCTTCATCCCAGGAATGACTCTTTTCTGAACTGTTTCCAACACATTTATATCTTTTCTTAAATAAAGAGACCAAAACTGTGCACCATAGTCTAGATGTGGTCTGACCAACGCCCTGTACAGCTGCAGCAAAACATCCCCATTTTTACATTCCATTCCTCTTGCAATAAACAACAACATTCCATTATTTCCCTAATCACTCGCCGTATCTGCAGACTAACATTTCCTGATTCCTGCACCAGGACGCTCAGATCCCTCTGTACCTCCGAGTTCTGCGGTCTCTCTCCATTTGAATCATTTGCTGCTTTTCTATTCTCCCTGGACAGGTGCACATTCTCCCACTTTATACTCCATCTGCCAGATCTCTGGCCACTCACAATCTATTTATGCCCCATTGCAGACTCCTCGGGCGCGACCCCAATCCCTATCTCTGTAACTTTCTCCAGCCCTAAATCCCTGCGACATCTCAGTGCTGCCCCAGTTATGGCACATCCCCATTTTTCATGGCATGAATGGCAGAGCAGGCTCGAGGGGCTGAATGGCCTACTCCTGCTCATATTTTGGATCTCTGACCCCCATCCTGCCTCCTTTTGTGGCCTCCAACAGCCTTTTACTATCTATATGCCGATGGGAGATATTTTTCTCGGCTGCCAGTTTCTTCCTCCACTCTCCCTTTCTTATGAGTTATTTTCACTTCCCCTCTGAACATTCTATATTCCACCTGCTTCACAACGGTCTTCACTGAATTATTGGATCCAACGCCTCCCTCATTCCACTGCCCCCAACCACCCTGCCACACCAGGAGCTTAAACTCCGACCCATTGTGTCAGCATTCCAGACGTCACACTGCAGGAGGGATGTCAGAGCCTTGGGGAGAGTGTAGATTTCCCAGAATGGCACTAAGCATGAGGGAGAGACTTGGAAAAACTTCCCTGGAGCAGAAAGGGTGTAAGGAGATTTGATAGGGATGAAAATGAAACAGTAACTTGCATCTATTTGGCATCTTTCACTACCACAGAATGTGCCAAAGCATTTCCCAGCCAATTAGATACTTTAGAAGCTTTCCTGGCTGTTATAGAAAACCTGGTTGGCAGTTTTCACAGTGAAACATAGGAAGTAGGAGCAGGAGGGGGGCCCATGCACCCCCCTCTCGCCTTCTCCCTCATTCCACTGGATCATTTCCTGCCTCCATGCCATTTTCCTGGTTGATGCCAATATTCCTTAAGCTCCCTTCAACAGCGATGCTGTAATGACCAGATGGTCTGCTTTTGATTGAGGGATATATATTGGCCAGGCCAACATCCCATCCTGCCCACCCTCTCCCTTCCCTCCACCACCCCCAAAATCACCCTTCTTCAAAACACAGTAACTGGATATTAATGATTTGGATGAGGGAACAAAATGTAACATCTCAAAGTTTGCAGATGATACCAAGTTGGGTGGGAGGGTGAACTGTGATGAGGATGCAGGGATCCTACAGCAAGATCTGGACAGGTTGGGCGAGTGGGCAAACCAATGGCAGATGCAGTATAATTTGGATAAGTGTGAGATTATTCATTTTGGAAGCAAAAACAGGAAGCAGATTGCTACCTGAATGGCTGTAAATTGGGAGAGGGGAGTGTGCAGCGGGACCTGGGTGTCCTTGTGCACCATTTGCTGAAGGTAAGCATGCAGGTACAGCAGGCGGTAAAGAAGGCTAATGGTATATTGGCCTTCATTGCGAGAGGTTTCGAGTATAGAAGCAGGGATGTGTTGCTGCAATTGTACAGTGCCTTGGTGAGGCCACACTTGGAGTATAGTGTGCAGTTTTGGTCTCCTTCTCTAAGGAAGGATATTCTTGCTCTCGAGGGAGTGCAGCGAAGGTTTACCAGACTGATTCCAGGGATGGCGAGACTGTCATATGAGGAGAGATTGACTAGGTTGGGATTGTTCTCGCTGGAGTTCAGAAGAATGAGGGGGGATCTCATAGAGACTTATAAAATTCTAACAGGGCAAGACAGGGTAGATGCAGGGAAGTTGTTACCAATGATGGGTGTGTCCAGAACCAGGGGTCACAGTCTGAGGATTCAGGGTAAACCATTTCGGACAGAGATAAGGAGACATTTCTTCACACAAAGAGTGGTGAGCCTGTGGAATTCATTACCACAGGAAGTAGTTGATGCTAAAACGTTGAATATATTCAAGAGGCGGCTGGATATAGCACTTGGGGAGAATGGGATCAAGGGTAATGGGGCGAAAGCAGGATTAGGCTGTTGAGTTGGATGATCAGCCATGATGGTGATGAATGGCGGAGCAGGCTTGAAGGGCCAAAAGGCCTCCTCCTGCTCCTATCTCCTATGTATCTATATACCTGCCTGAGAAGACAGAACTAGAGGATTGAGAGGGTCAGCAGGTAGATGATGCTGCAAATTGGGAGAAGGTGAACAGACATGTGCTTTCCTATTCTGTGTTTACACTAAGGATTTTGCTTCTTTTTCAGGATGTGGCCTGGAATCTGTGGCTAGGATGACCCCTGTGTTTCCTTTGCAATGAACAACAGCAGTTACAATGGAAAGGAGTTCTGCAACATCACTTACAATCATGGAATTATGCCACTCATCACCGTTTACAGCCTGGTTCTTGCCATTGGGGCCCCGGCCAACCTACTGACCTTGTGCCTGTCCATGCTAAAGATCTGGAAGAAGAATGTGCTGTCTGTCTACCTGTTCACCCTCTCGCTGTCCGACCTGCTCTACATGGGGACCATCCCTCAGTGGATCCTGTATGTGAGGAACCACAATCAGTGGACACAGAGTGACACTGCCTGCCAGCTGACTGGCTTCATCTTCTTCAACAATCTCTACATTAGCATCCTGCTCCTTTGCTGCATCTCTGTTGACCGCTGTCTGGTGGTTCTCCACCCCATTGAATCGCAGTGGCGTCGCCGACGGAAGACGGCCGTGATGATCTGTGTTGGCGTCTGGCTTCTGGTGATGGTCACCCACCTCCCTGTCTTCTTCTTGTCCGGGGTGAAGAGTGGAAAGGCCAAGAACGACACCTGCTTTGAGACCATTCCCATGCCCCGACTGGTGGCCATGTTCAACTACGCCAGGTTCTGTGTGGGTTTCTGCGTCCCCCTGTTCATCCTGGCTGCCACCAACCTGCTGATTTTCAGAAGGATCCGCGCCAGCCCGTGTCTGAACCTACGCGAGAAGGCCAAGGTGAAGTACCTGGCCATTGCCATAATATTCATCTTTCTCTGCTGCTTTGCCCCGTACCACATCATCCTCCTCAGCAGGGCCATCATCTTCTCATTATACAAGGAAACCTGCTGGTTCGAGGAGAAGATTTACACTGCCTCCACTCTCTTCCTTTGCTTCTGTACAATCAACAGTGCCATAAACCCAATCCTCTACATGTTCTCCTGTGGGAGTGTGAGGCAGGAGCTCAGGCGAGATTTCCAATCCATCAGGGACCGGGTTACTGGCCGCCCTAACAGATCGGAGACTTATATATTGAGAAACGGGCAAACTTCGTCCGTGTATAGAATGGAACAAGTTACCAGTGAAAACTGATTGGCTAAAGATCATTCAAAGCAATCAATATTAAACACAACTTTGTTCTCCATTACACAAGACTGCAAATTAAAGTCGGGACGAATGTTCAACAAGCCCGTATGAGAAACTTGGTGGTGTACTGAGTGTGATGTATATATTTCTGTGTGAGCTCCCAACACTCAAAGCACTCACTGTTACACGAGGTCTGAAATGAATCCTCCACTTCATTCTCAGGATGGGTAAGGGGAACCTGGGTGTACCTAATGTGCTGGAGCGTTGTTTATCTGATTACCATCATGGGAAAAGAGCAAGGAGCACATAGGATCAGGATACTGTGGTTCCCAGTCCTGCCCAATCTAAGTCTTGACAGGTGTGTTGACACTGTTCTGGGATGAAGTGTTTATCTCAGTAATTCCTCCACAACACCAGTTTTATTGAGCTGTGAATTATCAGCTGGGAAAGTGGACAGGAAATGTGGGAACCGAAAGTGAATAATCAGGCAGAGAAAGTCTTGTGTTCCATCGCCCGATTGGGTCATTCATGCCTAACCAGGCAGGCGAGCAATGACACTGTGAATCTGAGCAATCCAGCAAGGGATAGACAATCGTCAACATGATTTCTCTCTATTGATAGACAGCTACCAGCAGGTGCTCCTTGGAACCTGGTTGAGAATCAAGTTGAAGCAATGGTGAATGTCAGGGATCTGGGGACTCCAGGATCAATTATCAAAGGGTTCACACCAGAATATTGTCCAGGATTAACACGCTTCACTGAGGGAGGTACAGGCAGCAATGGCAAATGAATATTGCTGCACAGTGGGAATTGTTTTCCTAGGCTCGCTAGTTATTGTTGGATTCTGAAGGATTAGGAAGGCTAATGGAATGTGAGCCTTTATCGCAAGAGGATTTGAATACAGGAGTCGTGAGGTCTTGTTTCCATTGTATAGGAGTTTGGTGAAACCCCACCTGGAGTATTGTATAGACAAAACTATATCACTCTATATAGTCATAGGAAAAGGACGAGTCCAATCAGCCACTCAACCCTTGAGATCATGGTGGATCTACACGTCCTCCCCCTTTTTAGAGGATAGACTCAGATTGTTCAATCAGGCACAAGACCCTCATAGCTCCCAGCTTGTGTGTTTCAATCAGATCACATCTCATGCTTCTAAACTCCAGATAATACTGACCTAATTTACTCAGCCACTTATCATTACACAACCCCATCATTTCAGGAATCACTCCAGAGGACCGTTGTAGTATTGTGTATCTAACCCCATGCTCTACCTGTCCCGGGACTGTATGATTGGGACACTGTACAGGGAGCTTTACTCTGTATCTAACCCCGTGCTCTACCTGTCCCAGGACTGTATGATTGGGACAGTGTACAGGGAGCTTTACTCTGTATCTAACCCCGTGCTGTACCTGTCCTGGGAGTGTTTGATGGGGACAGTGTAGAGGGAGCTTTACTCTGTATCTAACCCCGTGCTGTACCTGTCCTGGGAGTGTTTGATGGGGACAGTGTAGAGGGAGCTTTACTCTGTATCTAACCCCATGCTGTACCTGTCCTGGGAGTGTTTGATGGGGACAGTGCAGAGGGAGCTTTACTCTGTATCTAACCCCGTGCTGTACCTGTCCTGGGAGTGTTTGATGGGGCAGTGTAGAGGGAGCTTTACTCTGTATCTAACCCCGTGCTGTACCTGTCCTGGGAGTGTTCAATGGGGACAGTGTAGAGGGAGCTTTACTCTGTATCTAACCCCGTGCTGTACCTGTCCTGGGAGTGTTTGATGGGGACAGTGTAGAGGGAGCTTTACTCTGTATCTAACCCCGTGCTGTACCTGTCCTGGGAGTCCTCGTGTCTGCTTTGCTGTTCAGACAGGTGATCGTTGATCTTCTACCTCGACACTATTTCCCCCACTTTCCCTGTATCCCTTTATATCTTTAATATGTGGAAATCTATCGATCCCAGTCTTGAACGTGCTCCGTGACAGAGCCTGACCCGCTCTCTGGGGTAGAGAATTCCAGAGATTCACCAGCCTCCGAGTGGAGAAATTCCCCCCTCACCTCAGTCCTCATTCTGAGACGGTGTCTCCTGGTTCTAGGACCCCAGCGGGGAAAACAAACTTCCTGCATCTACTCTGTCGAGCTCTGTTAAGAATTATGTCCGATTCAATGAGATCTCCTCTCAAGATTCCAAACTCCAGGGATGCAAGCCCCGTCTCCTCAATCCCTCCGCCAATGGCAATCCTGCTATCCCAGGGATCAGTCTGGTGAACCTAAACTGCCCTCCATCCATGGCAACCAAAACTGTAAACAATACTCCAGGTACGGTCTCCAAGGCTGGACGCAGGGTAACCAAGGCTTCTGTACTCAAGTAGCTATGCATTAACGGCCAACAAACCATTCACCTAATTAAAAATCTGAGATTCATGTTTGATCATGAATGTATATTTAGATGGCATCCGCTATATGTGCTGCATAAATGCTTTGCGTTGATATAACTTTAGTTATCGGTTTGAAATAAATATCTTCTCAGGGATGATTTCTCAGGGCTATTGATTGACGAATCCCCAGGTGACTGTGATTGGATCACAGCACAGAACACACGCGTGTACAAACAAACACAGAACACACATGTGCACAAACAAACACAGAACACACATGTGCACAAACACAGAACACGCGTGTACAAACAAACACAGAACACACATGTGCACAAACAAACACAGAACACACGTGCACAAACACAGTACACATGTGTACAAACAAGCACAGAACACACACGTGCACAAACAAACACAGAACACACACATGTACAAACAAACACAGAACACATGTGCACAAACAAACACAGAACACACGTGCACAAACACAGTACACATGTGTACAAACAAGCACAGAACACACACGTGCACAAACAAACACAGAACACACACATGTACAAACAAACACAGAACACATGTGCACAAAAACACAGAACACACATGTGCACAAATATGCACAAACACCCACACAGAGACACACACGTGTACAAACAAACACCGAACACGCATGTGCTCAAACACAGAACACACATGTGCACAAACAAGCACAGAACACACATGTGCACAAACAAGCACAGAACACACATGTGCACAAACAAACTTAGAACACACATGTGCACAAACACAGAACACACGTGCACAAACAAGCACAGAACACACACGTGCACAAACAAACACAGAACACACACATGTACAAACAAACACACAGAGACACACATGTGCTCAAACAAACACAGAACACACACATGCACAAACACAGAAAACACATGTGCACAAACACCCACAGAACACACACGTTCACAAACACACACACAGAGACACACACGTGCACAAACAAACACAAAACACACATGTTCACAAACAAGCACAGAACACACGTGCGCAAACACCCACACAGAGACACACATGTGCTCAAACAAACACAGAACACACACGTGCACAAACACAGAAAACACATGTGCACAAACACCCACAGAACACACACGTTCACAAACACACACACAGAGACACACACGTGCACAAACAAACACAAAACACACATGTTCACAAACAAGCACAGAACACACGTGCGCAAACACCCACACAGAGACACACATGTGCTCAAACAAACACAGAACACACACGTGCACAAACAAGCACAGAACACACACGTGCACAAACAAGCACAGAACACACATGTGGGCAAACACCCACACAGAGACACACGGGGCTGGTGTTAATGCAAGCCAGTCAACTGGTGGTCAGGCCTATTTAATCATGGGGAGCCCCCCCCCCCCCCCCCCCCCCCCGTGTCCATCTCCCAGCACCGGCCGAGGATTCCCCGGCTGAGGAGGAATTTACAGGATGAGGCTGACCAATGAGCTAATTGGGCCCTGAGTCCCACATCAGCAGATGGTGGCTCAGGGGTATAATGGGAGGCACGCTGATTTCCTGTCCTCTCAGACGGGCTTAACCCTCCCAGCCGTCCCTCCACTGTCACTGGTCCTCCCGCGCTAACAGCGCCTTGTCATGGACCGCAATGGTTCAGGAAGCCATCCCAACTCCATTCTCTCAGGGGAAATTAGGAAGTTAAACGTGGAAAAGAAAACTCTTGCACTCAGACACTGGTAAGTTATCCGAGAGAATGGAGATTCCATGGTGAGAATCAGCTGTCATGGGAAGGAATGGTTGAGAGAGGATGAAATTAATCAAATGTATTGACTTTTAGTAAATTTCCGAAAGTGAAATGTTTCATAGGACTTTCCAAATTTTGCAGATTAAGTTGGTTAGCACTTCCTGTTTACATAATCTCAAGTCTGAATAAAAACCACAAATGTATTTTCATAATGATTGTTAATTCATATCAAAGGTTTGAGGGGTTGGCCTGTTTTATTTCTGTGTACATAGGTTGCCTCTGTGATGCTGCATCTATGTGTTCAACGTCAAACGTATCATTTTGATGCCGTTGTTTAAAAAAATTAATTAAATGTTGTTTGAAGCACCTTTGACATTATCTCATTCCAGTCTAGATGTGTGACAGACTCCATCTTGCCCTGTGTTGTTCCCTCAGACTTTACTTTTCCAAGAGGGTGTGTGTGTTGATGCCAAGAAGGTTAGGAATAAATGCAAGTTTGGAATAAAGGCAGGAATTGCTGGGAGAAGATTGCGGATCTGCCCGAACATGGGAGACAGTATGGAATTTCCAACGGAGTTGCTCCATCAGCATCTCCCCTACATCCATCCTTTGACCTATTTCGGGCTTCTCAATTGGTGGGTGCTTTTAGATTTTGGAAAGGGTGCAGAGGAGGAATACTAGACTCATCATCATTGTAAAAACCAGGGGCTGGTTTAGCTCACAAGGCTAAATCGCTGGCTTATAAAGCACACCAAGCAGGCCAGCAGCACGGTTCGATTCCCGTACCAGCCTCCCCGGACAGGCGCCGGAATGTGGCGACTAGGGGCTTTTCACAGTAACTTCATTGAAGCCTACTCGTGACAATAAGCGATTTTCATTTTCATTTCAAATATCTGAGTTATTAAGGTGGAATAAAATAGTTGAGAAACATAGACTGCTTGGTGGTGGGGCGGTACAGGGGGGGGGGGGGGGTTGGTGTGTGATCTGATTGAGGTTAACATAATGACCAGCATAGATTGTGCTCCAGTTGACCCTTGATGTCAGGAGTTCTTCTTCCAGAGACTACTGAACGTCTGGGGCAGGCTGCTGGCCGGTGGGTGGGGTACTGATTCCCTGAGCCCCTTCAAGCGAGAGCTTCTACAAGGGGGGAAACGGACTTCAGGGGACTCTGAGCCTGAATGATCTACTGGATCAGTTCCAATTATCCGGGGAAATCGGAGAGCAACCTGCTGTATACCCCCCCCCCCCCCCCAAATTGCCGGAGGGGTTTTGCTCGCATTTTAACCTCTCGCAGAAGATCACACATTTTTCAGGTGGGGTGAGGCACAAGACAGAGTGTAGCTTACCTGCCTGTCAATGCTCCCATATCTTTACGAATAGGCCAAACTCCACGAGAACAATTATAGAGTCATTTCTGAAGGTTCCACTTCTCAATCTGAGTTTTTAATACTTGTCTTTAGTACAGACTGAACGGGTGGAGTAAAATCTGAAGAGTAAATGATGTGTGATCAATGCAGTTGGCACTAAATTAGAAACCTATCTGGGTCGATATCTTCTCGAAGGACGGATTTTATGGAAACGCTATTGCAGCGATGGAGAAGGGTTAAAGATTCCCTAGTTTTACAGATCTGGAGAGAAATTCTCCGCGGACCGTCGTGACGCCGATTTCCGGCGGGAAAAAGCGGTGCAGATGACTCCGGCGTCGGGGCCTTCTTCTAGGCCGCTAATCTCTGTTCCCGGAGGGGCCAGCATCAGACCGACGCCATACGCGTCATTTTAACGCGCTGCAGAAGTGGCGCGTTGAGAGAGAGAGGACGGGTACCGGCGTGGGGAGAGGAGAAGAGCGGGAGAGGAGGGGGGGGAGAGGAGGGGGGACAGCGGGAGAGGAGGGGGTGAGAGCGGGAGAGGAGGGGGGAGAGCGGGAGAGGAGGGGGGGGGAGAGCGGGAGAGGAGGCGGGGAGAGCGGGAGAGGAGGGGGGGGAGAGGCGGGAGAGGAGGCGGGGGGGAGCGGGAGAGGAGGGGGGGAGAGGGGAAGGAGGAGGGGGGAGGGGAGGGAGGGGGGGAGGAGGAGAGGAGGGGGAGGGAGGAGGGGAGGGGGGAGAGGCGGGGAGAGGGGGGGGGGGGGGGAGAGGGGAGGGAGAGGGGAGAGGGGGGGGGGAGGGGGGGGAGGGGGGGGAGGAGGAGGAGAGGGGAGGAGAGAGGGAGAGGAGGGGGGGAGAGGGGGGAGGAGGGGGGGAGGGGAGGGGAGGGGGAGGAGGGGAGGGGGGAGGAGGGGGGGAGGGGGAGGAGGGGGGGAGGGGGGGGGGGGGAGGAGGGGGGGAGGGGGGGAGGGGGAGGGGGGGGAGGGAGGGGGGAGGAGGGGAGGGGAGGGGAGGGGGGGGAGAGAGGGGAGGGGGGGAGAGGGGGGAGGAGAGGGGGAGGGGGAGGGAGGGAGGGGGGAGGAGGGGGGGAGAGGGGAGGGGAGGGGGGAGGGGGGGGAGGGGAGGGGGAGGGAGGGGAGAGGAGGGGGGGGTGAGAGCGGGAGGAGGGGGGGGAGAGCGGGAGAGGAGGGGGGGAGAGCGGGAGAGGAGGGGGGAGAGGGGGGAGAGGAGGGGGGCGAGCGAGAGCGGGGAGAGGAGGGGGGGGGGGAGAGCGGGGAGGAGGGGGGGGAGAGCGGTCGAGGAGGGGGGTGGAGAGCGGGAGAGGAGGGGGGGGAGGAGAGCGGGAGGAGAGGGGGGGGGAGAGTGGGAGAGGAGGGGGGAGAGGAGGGGGGAGAGCGGGAGAGGAGGGGGGGAGAGCGGGAGAGGAAGGGGGAGAGCGGGAGAGGAGGGGGGGAGAGCGGGAGAGGAGGGGGAGAGCGGGAGAGGAGGGGGAGAGTGAGAGAGGAGGGGGGAGAGCGGAAGAGGAGGGGGGGGAGAGCGGGAGAGGAGGGGGGGAGAGTGGGAGAGGAGGGGGGGAGAGGAGGGGGGGAGAGCGGGGAGAGGAGGGGGGGAGAGCGGGAGAGGAAGGGGGAGAGCGGGAGAGGAGGGGGGGGAGAGCGGGAGAGGAGGGGGAGAGCGGGAGAGGAGGGGGAGAGCGAGAGAGGAGGGGGAGAGCGGGAGGAGGGGGGAGAGCGGGAGAGGAGGGGGGGGAGAGCGGGAGAGGAGGGGGGGAGAGTGGGAGAGGAGGGGGGAGAGGAGGGGGGAGAGCGGGGGAGGAGGGAGGGGGGAGAGCGGGAGAGGAAGGGGGAGGAGCGGGAGAGGAGGTGGGTGAGAGCGGGAGAGGAGGGGGAGAGCGGGAGAGGAGGGGGGAGAGCGAGAGAGGAGGGGGGAGAGCGGAAGAGGAGGGGGGAGAGTGGGAGAGGAGGGGGGAGAGGAGGGGGGGAGAGCGGGAGAGGAGGGGGAGAGGGGGGAGAGCGGGAGAGGAGGGGGGGAGAGCGGGAGAGGAGGGGAGAGGGGGGAGAGGGAGGGGGAGGAGGGGGGAGAGGAGGGGGGAGAGGAGGGGGAGAGGAGGGGGGAGAGGAGGGGGGAGAGGAGGGGGGAGAGGGGGGGAGAGGGAGGGAGGAGAGGAGGGTGGAGGGGGGGAGAGGGGGGAGAGGAGGGGGAGGGGGGAGAGGAGGGGGGAGAGAGGGGGAAGAGGAGGAGAGAGGGGGAAGAGGAGAGAGGAGGGAAGAGGAGGAGAGAGGGGAAGAAGAGGAGAGGAGAGAGAGAGGGGAAGAAGAGGAGAGAGGGGGGAAGAAGAGGAGAGGGGGGGAAGAAGAGGAGAGGGGGGAAGAAGAGGAGAGAGGGGGGGAAGAGGAGGAGAGGGGGAGGGGGGTGTGGGTACCGGCCTTCGGGGGGGGGGGGTGTGGGTACCGGCCTTCAGAGGGAGGGGGGGGGGGGTGTGGGTACTGGCCTTCAGAGGGGGGGGGGGAGGGGGGTGTGGGTACTGGCCTTCAGAGGGGGGGGGTGTGGGTACCGGCCTTCAGAGGGGGGGGGGGTGTGGGTACCGGCCTTCAGAGGGAGGGGAGGGGGGTGTGGGTACCGGCCTTCAGAGGGAGGGAGGGGGGGGTGTGGGTTCCGGCCTTCAGAGGGAGGGGGAGGGGGGTGTGGGTACCGGCGTTGAGAGAGAGGGGGGCGGCGTTGGAGGGGGGTAGGGGTGGTGGTGAGGGGGGTAGGGGTGGTGGTGAGGGGGGTAGGGGTGGTGGTGAGGGGGGTAGGGGTGGTGGTGAGGGGGGTAGGGGTGGTGGTGAGGGGGGTAGGGGTGGTGGTGAGGGGGGTAGGGGTGGTGGGGGTGGGTAGGGGTGGGGGTGTAGGGGTGGTGAGGGGGGTAGGGGTGGTGGTGAGGGGGGTAGGGGTGGTGGGGTGGGGGCAGAGGGGGGGCGCCGCTGCCCCCAAACCCCCACCCCTATCCCTACCCCTCCACCCCTACCCCCCACCCCTACCCACCCCCTCCACCCCTACCCCCCTCACCACCCCTACCCCCCTCGCCACCACCCCTACCCCCCTCCAACACCGCCCCCATCTCTCTCAACGCCGGTACCAGCCCCTCTCTCAACGCCGCAACCCCCCCCAACGCCGCAACCGCCCCCCCCCCAAACACAGGGACACTCTCTCTCTCTCTCTCCCCCCACACCCCCCAAACGCACCCCCCCCCCAACGCCGGGACTCTCTCCTCCCCCCCCCCCCGCACTCGCCCTCCCCCCCTCCCACTCGCCCCCCCCCCGACACTGAACGGCGTCAACCATCATCAATGGTTGACGCCGTTTTAAAGCTACTCTGTTTTTCGCCGACGTGACCCGTGGCCACGTCGACGGGACTTCGGCCCATCCGGGCCGGAGATTTGGTGAAAGTAAAAATATAATGCCATCCCGCCGGCGCCAGCTGTTTCCAGAGGCTGCCGGCGGGATTTGCACAACGCCTGCTTTTGGCCGGTCGGAGATTTAAAAACCCGGCGGGAGCGGGAATAACGCCGCCGCCGGCCGATTCTCCGACCCTGCGTGGGGTCGGAGAATCCCGCCCCTGCTTATTGATCCAAGGTACATTGAGGAAGTCAGTGTGGGGGGCCACCTTGCTCCAGGTTCGATAGGGACAGCAACAGGTGAGCAGAACACAAAAATTGACAACTTTTTGGATGAAATGTGAAAAAACCGACATAAGCACCAGCTGGCCCCACCCCCACATCCACCCCCACCCCCAATAAAAACCTTCCCTTCAGATATAAAACTCCAGGCTGACAATGGTTTTTAAGCAATCACGAGCAACCACCAAATAAGGAGTTTTCACAAGATGAGTTAAGCCTCCATTGCCGAACCAGAGGAATTGAGATTGGAAATTTATAATCCAGGTCAGATTGCACAGTAAACTGGCACAGCTCAACGTCAGCAAAATGATTGTAACAGTTGATTCTAAGATCATCTTCACACATCCTGTCTAGACAGTACTGACCACAGAGTAAAGCACCTTCTACACTGTCGCCAGTAACTGGGGAAAGCGGCGGCATTGTGGCATCGTCACTGGATCCTGTTGTCCAGGGACACGGGCTGGGATTCTCCGTTGGCCGACGCTGAAATCGGGAACGGCGATTGGGCGGAAAATAGCTACCAAAGTTAAAATAGCAGCCATCGCCATTCTCTGTCACCTCGGAAATGGTGTCATTGCGACGGTTGCCGTGTGTAGTTTAAGCACCGTTTAGCATATCATTAGTGGGCCGACCCGCAATTCTCAGCCTCCGATGGGCCGAATTCCCGACGGCGCGGTCCACGTGTGCTTTACAAAATGGTGAACCTGACGTGGTGGCCGCTGAGAGAGAGAAGGTAGGACACGGAGAGGAGAGACTGCGACCTGCCGGCCTGGACATTGGCCGTGCTGGCTGGGGTGTGGGGAGGGCCTGCCAGGGAAGGGGGAGGATGGGAAGGGAGGGGGGGGGGGCCAGGCCGAGTGGCTGGGGCGACCCTTTCCACGGGACGGGCGGTGTCCAAGCAGGGACAGCCATTATGGCAGCCATCTTGCTGCGCACTCACTGACCGTCCACCTTGGCCCTGGTTCTGCACAGGCCATATAGGTGCCCCCCCCCCCCCCCACCCCCCCCGCCACACCGTCATCCCGTCCCAAAACACCCACCCAACCGGCAACCACCCACCGGCAGACCACCCAAGGCAACACACACGGCAGCCCCAAGTGAGGACAGTGCCAACCAATGGTACCCCTGGCATCAGGGGCGGGCGCCATGGCCAGGAACCCCCATGGTGCTGGCCACCGACGGGGCAGGGGTAAGAGGATAGGGGTGAGAATTTCCAACAATCCCAGGACAGGTACAGCATGGGGTTCGACACAGAGTAAAGCTCCCTCTACTCTGTCCCCATCAAACACTCCCAGGACAGGTACAGCACGGGGTTA
The DNA here is from genome assembly GCF_902713615.1 of Scyliorhinus canicula. Lineage (NCBI taxonomy): Eukaryota > Metazoa > Chordata > Chondrichthyes > Carcharhiniformes > Scyliorhinidae > Scyliorhinus > Scyliorhinus canicula. Next base: position 5,691,923 of record NC_052147.1, read on the forward strand.
GATACAGAGTAAAGCTCCCTCTACACTGTCCCCATCAAACACTCCCAGGACAGGTACAGCACGGGGTTAGATACAGAGTAAAGCTCCCTCTACACTGTCCCCATCAAACACTCCCAGGACAGGTACAGCACGGGGTTAGATACAGAGTAAAGCTCCCTCTACATTGTCCCTCCCCGTCAAACACTCCCAGGACAGGTACAGCACGGGGTTAGATACAGAGTAAAGCTCCCTCTACACTGTCCCCATCAAACACTCCCAGGACAGGTACAGCACGGGGTTAGATACAGAGTAAAGCTCTCTCTACACTGTCCCCATCAAACACTCCCAGGACAGGTACAGCACGGGGTTAGCTACAGAGTAAAGCTCTCTCTACACTGTCCCCATCAAACACTCCCAGGACAGGTACAGCACAGGGTTAGATACAGAGTAAAGCTCCCTCTACACTGTCCCCATCAAACATTCCCAGGACAGGTACATCACGGGGTTAGATACAGAGTAAAGCTCCCTCTGCACTGTCCCCATCAAACACTCCCAGGACAGGTATAGCACGGGGTTAGATACAGAGTAAAGCTACCTTTACACTGTCCCCATGAAACACTCCCAGGACAGGTACAGCACGGGGTTAGATACAGAGTAAAGCTCCCTCTACACTGTCCCCATCAAACACTCCCAGGACAGGTACAGCACGGGGTTAGATACAGAGTAAAGCTCCCTCTACACTGTCGCCATCAAACACTCCCAGGACAGGTACAGCACGGGGTTAGATACAGAGTAAAGCTCCCTCTGCACTGTCCCCATCAAACACTCCCAGGACAGGTATAGCACGGGGTTAGATACAGAGTAAAGCTCCCTCTACACTGTCCCCATCAAACACTCCCAGGACAGATATAGCACGGGGTTAGATACAGAGTAAAGCTACCTTTACACTGTCCCCATGAAACACTCCCAGGGCAGGTACAGCACGGGGCTAGATACAGAGTAAAGCTCCCTCTACACTGTCCCCATCAAACACTCCCAGGACAGGTACAGCACGGGGTTAGATACAGAGTAAAGCTCCCTCTGCACTGTCCCCATCAAACACTCCCAGGACAGGTACAGCACGGGGTTAGATACAGAGTAAAGCTCCCTCTACACTGTCCCCATCAAACACTCCCAGGACAGGTACAGCACGGGGTTAGATACAGAGTAAAGCTCCCTCTACACTGTCCCCATCAAACACTCCCAGGACAGGGACAGCATGGAGTTAGATACAGAGTAAAGCTCCCTCTATACTGCCCCATCAAACACTCCCAGGGCAGGTACAGCACGGGGTTAGATACAGAGTAAAGCTCCCTCTATACTGCCCCATCAAACACTCCCAGGGCAGGTACAGCACGGGGTTAGATACAGAGTAAAGCTCCCTCTACACTGTCCCCATCAAACACTCCCAGGACAGGTACAGCACGGGGTTAGATACAGAGTAAAGCTCCCTCTACACTGTCCCATGAAACACTCCCAGGACAGGTACAGCACGGGGTTAGATACAGAGTAAAGCTCCCTCTACACTGTCCCCATCAAACACTCCCAGGACAGGGACAGCATGGAGTTAGATACAGAGTAAAGCTCCCTCTATACTGCCCCATCAAACACTCCCAGGGCAGGTACAGCACGGGGTTAGATACAGAGTAAAGCTCCCTCTATACTGCCCCATCAAACACTCCCAGGCAGGTACAGCACGGGGTTAGATACAGAGTAAAGCTCCCTCTACACTGTCCCCATCAAACACTCCCAGGACAGGTACAGCACGGTGTTAGATACAGAGTAAAGCTCCCTCTACACTGTCCCCATCAAACATTCCCAGGACAGGTACATCACGGGGTTAGATACAGAGTAAAGCTCCCTCTGCACTGTCCCCATCAAACACTCCCAGGACAGGTATAGCACGGGGTTAGATACAGAGTAAAGCTCCCTCTACACTGTCCCCATCAAACACTCCCAGGACAGGTATAGCACGAGGTTAGATACAGAGTAAAGCTACCTTTACACTGTCCCCATGAAACACTCCCAGGGCAGGTACAGCACGGGGTTAGATACAGAGTAAAGCTCCCTCTACACTGTCCCCATCAAACACTCCCAGGACAGGTACAGCACGGGGTTAGATACAGAGTAAAGCTCCCTCTGCACTGTCCCCATCAAACACTCCCAGGACAGGTACAGCACGGGGTTAGATACAGAGTAAAGCTCCCTCTACACTGTCCCCATCAAACACTCCCAGGACAGGTACAGCACGGGGTTAGATACAGAGTAAAGCTCCCTCTACACTGTCCCCATCAAACACTCCCAGGACAGGGACAGCATGGAGTTAGATACAGAGTAAAGCTCCCTCTATACTGCCCCATCAAACACTCCCAGGGCAGGTACAGCACGGGGTTAGATACAGAGTAAAGCTCCCTCTATACTGCCCCATCAAACACTCCCAGGGCAGGTACAGCACGGGGTTAGATACAGAGTAAAGCTCCCTCTACACTGTCCCCATCAAACACTCCCAGGACAGGTACAGCACGGGGTTAGGTACAGAGTAAAGCTCCCTCTACACTGTCCCCATGAAACACTCCCAGGACAGGTACAGCACGGGGTTAGATACAGAGTAAAGCTCCCTCTACACTGTCCCCATCAAACACTCCCAGGACAGGTACAGCACGGGGTTAGATACAGAGTAAAGCTCCCTCTGCACTGTCCCCATCAAACACTCCCAGGGCAGGTACAGCACGGGGTTAGATACAGAGTAAAGCTCCCTCTACACTGTCCCCATCAAACACTCCCAGGACAGGTACAGCACGGGGTTAGATACAGAGTAAAGCTCCTCTCCACACTGTCCCCATCAAACACTCCCAGGACAGGTACAGCACGGGGTTAGATACAGAGTAAAGCTCCCTCTACACTGTCCCCATCAAACACTCCCAGGACAGGTACAGCACGGGTTAGATACAGAGTAAAGCTCCCTCTACACTGTCCCCATCAAACACTCCCAGGACAGGTACAGCACGGGGTTAGATACAGAGTAAAGCTCCCTCTACACTGTCCCCATCAAACACTCCCAGGACAGGTACAGCACGGGGTTAGATACAGAGTAAAGCTCCCTCTGCACTGTCCCCATCAAACACTCCCAGGACAGGTACAGCACGGGGTTAGATACAGAGTAAAGCTCCTCTACACTGTCCCCATCAAACACTCCCAGGGCAGGTACAGCACGGGGTTAGATACAGAGTAAAGCTCCCTCTATACTGCCCCATCAAACACTCCAGGCAGGTACAGCACGGGGTTAGATACAGAGTAAAGCTCCCTCTACACTGTCCCCATCAAACACTCCCAGGACAGGTACAGCACGTGGTTAGGTACAGAGTAAAGCTCCCTCTACACTGTCCCCATGAACACTCCCAGGACAGGTACAGCACGGGGTTAGATACAGAGTAAAGCTCCCTCTACACTGTCCCCATCAAACACTCCCAGGACAGGTACAGCACGGGGTTAGGTACAGAGTAAAGCTCCCTCTACACTGTCCCCATGAAACACTCCCAGGACAGGTACAGCACAGGGTTAGATACAGAGTAAAGCTCCCATTACACTGTCCCCATTAAACACTCCCAGGACAGGTACAGCACGGGGTTAGATACAGAGTAAAGCTCCCTCTACACTGTCCCCATCAAACACTTCCAGGACAGGTACAGCACGGGGTTAGATACAGAGTAAAGCTCCCTCTGCACTGTCCCCATCAAACACTCCCAGGACAGGTACAGCACGGGGTTAGATACAGAGTAAAGCTCCTTCTACACTGTCCCCATCAAACACTTCCCAGGACAGGTACAGCACGGGTTAGATACAGAGTAAAGCTTCCTCTACACTGTCCCCATCAAACACTCCCAGGACAGGTACAGCACGGGGTTAGATACAGAGTAAAGCTCCCTCTACACTGTCCCCATCAAACACTCCCAGGACAGGGACAGCATGGAGTTAGATACAGAGTGAAGCTCCCTCTACACTGTCCCCATCAAACACGTCCAGGACAGGTACAGCACAGGGTTAGATACAGAGTAAAGCTCCCTCTATACTGCCCCATCAAACACTCCCAGGGCAGGTACAGCACGGGTTTAGATACAGAGTAAAGCTCCCTCTACACTGTCCCCATCAAACACTCCCAGGACAGGTACAGCACGGGGTTAGATACAGAGTAAAGCTCCCTCTACACTGTCCCCATCAAACACTCCCAGGGCAGGTACAGCACGGGGTTAGATACAGAGTAAAGCTCCCTCTACACTGTCCCCATCAAACACTCCCAGGACAGGTACAGCACGGGGTTAGATACAGAGTAAAGCTCTCTCCACACTGTCCCCATCAAACACTCCCAGGACAGGTACAGCACGGGGTTAGATACAGAGTAAAGCTCCCTCTACACTGTCCCCATCAAACACTCCCAGGACAGGTACAGCACGGGGTTAGATACAGAGTAAAGCTCCCTCTAAACTGTCCCCATCAAACACTCCCAGGGCAGGTACAGCACGGGGTTAGATACAGAGTAAAGCTCCCTCTACACTGTCCCCATCAAACACTCCCAGGTCAGGTACAGCACGGGGTTAGATACAGAGTAAAGCTCCCTCTACACTGTCCCCATCAAACACTCCCAGGACAGGTACAGCACGGGGTTAGATACAGAGTAAAGCTCCCTCTACATTGTCCCTCCCCATCAAACACTCCCAGGACAGGTACAGCACGGGGTTAGATACAGAGTAAAGCTCCCTCTACACTGTCCCCATCAAACACTCCCAGGACAGGTACAGCATGGGGTTAGATACAGAGTAAAGCTCCCTCTACACTGTCCCCATCAAACACTCCCAGGACAGGGACAGCACGGGGTTAGATACAGAGTAAAGCTCCCTCTACACTGTCCCCATCAAACACTCCCAGGACAGGTACAGCACGGGGTTAGATACAGAGTAAAGCTCCCTCTACACTGTCCCCATCAAACACTCCCAGGACAGGTACAGCACGGGGTTAGATACAGAGTAAAGCTCCTTCTACACTGTCCCCATCAAACACTCCCAGGACAGGTACAGCACGGGGTTAGATACAGAGTAAAGCTCCCTCTACACTGTCCCCATCAAACACTCCCAGGACAGGTACAGCACAGGGTTAGATACAGAGTAAAGCTCCCTCTACACTGTCCCATCAAACACTCCCAGGACACGTACAGCACGGGGTTAGATACAGAGTAAAGCTCCCTCTACACTGTCCCCATCAAACACTCGCAGGACAGGTAGGGAATGTTTTGAATGAGGAGGAGGGTCTGGGTGGTTTTGAATGAGGAGGAGGGTCTGGGTGGAATGTTTTGAATGAGGAGGAGGGTCTGGGTGGTTTTGAATGAGGAGGAGGGTCTGGGTGGAATGTTTTGAATGAGGAGGAGGGTCTGGGTGGTTTTGAATGAGGAGGAGGGTCTGGGTGGAATGTTTTGAATGAGGAGGAGGGTCTGGGTGGTTTTGAATGAGGAGGAGGGCCTGGGTGGTTTTGAATGAGGAGGAGGGTCTGGGTGGTTTTGAATGAGGAGGAGAGGGCTGGGTGGTTTTGAATGAGGAGGAGAGGTCTGGGTGGTTTTGAATGAGGAGGAGGGTCTGGGTGGTTTTGAATGAGGAGGAGGGTCTGGGTGGTTTTGAATGAGGAGGAGGGTCTGGGTGGTTTGAATGAGGAGGAGAGGGCTGGGTGGTTTTGAATGAGGAGGAGGGTCTGGGTGGTTTTGAATGAGGAGGAGGGTCTGGGTGGTTTTGAATGAGGAGGAGGGTCTGGGTGGTTTTGAATGAGGAGGAGGGTCTGGGTGGTTTTGAATGAGGAGGAGAGGGCTGGGTGGTTTTGAATGAGGAGGAGGGTCTGGGTGGTTTTGAATGAGGAGGAGAGGTCTGGGTGGTTTTGAATGAGGAGGAGAGGTCTGGGTGGTTTTGAATGAGGAGGAGAGGTCTGGGTGGTTTTGAATGAGGAGGAGAGGTCTGGGTGGGATTCTCCAGCTGCCGATGCTGGAATCATAAAAGTCGATTTGGCTGAGAATTGGTTTTGACGTCAAAATCACGGTGGGCGCCGAATTCCGCCAAATCGCAATTCTCCATCACCTCGACATCGGCATCAGTGCGTTGCAGAAGCATGTACGGTAAACGCCGTTGGCATATCACCATCAGCCTGACCTGTTGTTCACCGGGGCCTCTGCAATTCTCCGCCTCTGATGGGCCGAATTCCCGACGGCGCGGTTCACTTGTGCTTTTAAAAATGGTGAATGTGGCGCCGTGGCTGCTGAGGGAGAGAGAGAGGGCGGTTCCGGAAAGTATCCAATATCGCCATAGTTTGCTGACAGTTGTGCCGTTGGCTGGGGGGGGGGGGGAGTAGTGGGAGGGTGGCCAGGAGGTGGGCAGTGGGGTTGGGTTGGACGGGGCAGGGAGCATCATTGCCGCAGCCGGCAACGAAGCCATGCAACTGTGCACGCCACTGACTGTGCCCACTGTGAACACGGGTCGTTTCGGTGTCCCCCCCCCCCTCCCCCCCCAGGTCACCCCCCTCGGTGCCCTCTGGCCCCAGCCATCCCATCAGCCATATGGGCGCACCCCAGCGCAACCAGTGCTATCTTGTTGGCTGGGCTGGTGTGTGTAGGGAGTGCAATGTGTATGTGCGGCTGTAGCTTGTCAACCTCCTGAATGCCAATCACAAATCCGGCACCCTTTCTAATGGGAACTGACCGTGTTCCACGTGGCGCCGGTGCTAGCCCCTCAAATCGGTCCAGGTACGGCGCCGGTTTTGCTGTTCTCGCAGTCTACGACTCCCGCCCTGGCGTCAACGCTTAATCTCAGGAAGGAAGAATCCAGCCGCTGACAATCCGTGCTGACAGATTGTGGTGGTATGGATATGAGCACTGCCATTGGTGCAGAGCACTGGCTTCCCATTGGCTCTGGCTGGTCATGTGCCTCTCGTCCGATTGGTTGTGACTAGTCATGTGGCCGCTCTCCAATTGGTCGAGAGGCAAGTAGGCCCCGCCTCCGAAGCGGGGTATAAGTACCCAGAGTTCCCGGCGGTTGGCCATTCTCTGTAGTCGACCACCGGGCTAACAACTAGCTGATTAAAGCCACAGTTCGGATCCTAATTGTGTCTTGAGTCGAATTGATGGTACATCACAGATACGCAGAGACTCAAACTTCCAAACCTTTGTAGCATTAATGCTTCTGTTTTTTTGTGTCTGGTGCCGGTTTTGAATCTGCCTCGTGCTTCCTACGAAGCAGCCACGGTGACCACAGCTTCAGATTGCTTCACCTATAACGAACCCTGAACAGGAAGTAAGCCAGCCAGTTTCACAGGCCACAGTTTATCGCCTAAATTGGGTCAAAGGAAACTAGGGACTATGGTGAGACATTATGGAGATGAATGGTACAGTCCAGCCTCCCACCGTGCCAGCCAGTGTCAGAATATGGTGTATCTGTTCACGGAAGTTTTTGCTTCGAGTATTTCTTGTACCGATCAGCTCGCCTGATTTTACAAGCCCGCGATATTGACTCTCCCATGCAACCAGAACCACGGGCGGAATTCTCCCACCCCCTGCCGGGTCGGAGAATCGCCCGGGGACAGCGTAAATCCCACCCCCCCCCGCCGTGGACGGAATTCTCCGCCACCCGGCAATCGGGGAGGGGGGTCGGAGAATTCCGCCCCACATTCCTGAGGTTTCCTGGCGTACGTGGTCAATGGTCCTAGTCAGAGATGGTAGCCTAGTAAAATTGGGCATAATCTTCATCAGCACGCTGTGTGACCAGGAACATCCATTCCCCCCTGTGATGGAACCATCAATTCACTAGACACGTGCTTTAAGGTATGAACAGTGGTTTTAATCTACTTACTACAGAGCCAGCCTGTTACCCGTTGAACTCTCGATGAACTGCAGGCTGGCTCTGGACAAGGGTATTTATACAGCAGCACAAGGGGGAGGAGTCGTGGGCGGAGCCAAGGGTGGAGCCCTGTACAAACTCCTGAGCATTCCCAGAGCTACTCCCCCTAGTGGTCGAATAACGCTACTGCGCTTACAATGGTATTGGTAAATACAGTGTGAATTACTAAATTACAGTCACCACACCCTGGCAAGTTCTCTATCGCGGCACTGGGAAGGTGCCGGGCAGAGGCGTGACGGCAAAATTCAGGAGATGGAATCTCTACAGTCACCTGCTTCTTACTTCCTGGCTGCTGATGCCAGGCTCAAGGCAGCTTCAGAGGTAACAACGGGGCGATGGAATGGAATGGTTTACTGATTCTCCAGCACCTTTCCTCTCTTGCACCGTACAGCATCCTGCATTTACATAGCACCTTTAATATCGTAAAACACCTAAAAGTGCATCATGGGAGCATGATCAAATACAATTCGACAGCAAGCCGGATAAGGAGATATTAGGTCAGATGCCTGATCGTAGGAGTAGGTTTTGAGGAAAGTCAAAAGGGGGAAGAGAGGTAGAGATACCGAGAGGAATAGTGAGATGATTCAGAGCTTCGGCCCTGGGCAGCTGAAGAGACTGATGCCGATCAGGAGACCAGATTTGGAGGAGAGCATTCGAAACTCTGGTGAATACAGGCCCAGTCTCACATGAACACAAGAATTAGAAGCAGGAGTTGCCCAGCAGGCCCGTCAAGCTTGCCCCGCCATTCACCATGGCTGGTCTATCTTCTCAATTTCTACTCAAAGGACAGTCCTGCCATCCCAGGGGTCAGTCTGGTGAATCCTTTTTGCACTTCCTTTATGGCCGTTATATCCTTCCCGAGGTTGGGGCAACACAACTGGACACAGTACTCCAGGTCTGACCAAGAACTGCAGCAGTACATCCTTTATCCTGTACCCAAATCTGCTTGCAGTGACGGTTAACCTTCCTAATTGCGTGTTGCACCTGAATGTTAGCTTTCAACAAGAACAAGAACAGGTCCCTCTGGACATCAGCAGTTCCAAAACTCTCCCTATCTCAGAAATTCTCTGCCTTTCTGACGCTCCGACCAAGGGCTGAGGCCTTGGCCCGGGTGCTGCAGGATTGGACAGAAGGAAGCGGCTGCTGCAAATCAGGTACGTTTAGGTTTAGCTCAGTGGGCTAAACAGCTGGTTTGTGATGCAGAACGAGGCCAGCAGCGCGGGTTCAATTCCCGTACCAGCCTCCCCGAACAGGCGCCGGAATCAGGCGACTGGGGGCTTTCCACTGTAACTTCATACTTGTGACAATAAAAGGTTATTATTATTATTATTATTAGTAATAAGTTTAAATTTCCAGCCACTTCCAAGCCAGATATTGGTTAGGGGTTTTGTTGGGGTGTTGGACAGTTAAGGGTGGGTTGGACATTTGCCGGTGGTCGGATGGTTGAGGTGGGGGTCGGACAGTCAGAGGGGTGTGTCAGATAACCGGGGGGGGGGGTTCGGGTAGTCGGGGGAGGTGATGGTTGGGTCGGGTTGGTCCTGGAGGGGTGTAGTAGGAGATTGGGAGAAGTTGTGGGGATATGGATTCCCACGGGGAGGGGGGGGGGTGTTTCCTTGGGGTTTGGGAGTTGAGGAGCTGTCCATGGAGGGGGTCTACAATCCTGTGGGAGGAGTTGCCAGGAGTGAGGGGCTTCCGTTACACTACCCTGGGGCCCGGATGTTAGAGGCTTTGACCGTTAATGCTTCCACTATCTCTCAAGCCACACTCTGGTTTATCGATCATGAAGTTGAGGGGATTTACCAACATTTAATCCCATTACTGTTTCCAACACTACACTTGTAACAATACTGATTTCTTCCAGATACTCATTCTCACTAGTCACTTGGTTCTCTAATATTTCACAGATAGTTTTTTTGTATCTTCCTCTATGAAGACAGCACAAAGAAACTTGTTACCTTCATTTGCCATTTCCTTATTCCCCATTATAAATTCTCCTGTTGCTGTCTTTACTAATCTCACAGTTGTCTTTGCTAACCTTTTCCTTTTTATATACCCATTGAAACCTTTGGCCTATTTTCATGTTCACCGCTCGGTTACTTTCATATTTTATTTCCTTTTTATCGGTTTGTTGATCCTCTTTCGCTGAATTTTCAAATTCTCCCAACCCTCAGGCTGGCTGCTTCTTCTTTGGCAGCTCATTTCCTGCTGGGTTTTGTACCTTAATGCAATGTAAATTTGCAGCAAACCATGCATTAATTCTTTAAATGCTAGCCATTGCCTGTCTGACATCATAACTTCTAATGTGGTTGACTGATCCACAGAATCCCTACAGTGCAGAAGGAGGCCATTCGGCCCATCAAGTCTGCACCGACCCTCCAAAAGAGCACCCCAACCCAGGCCCACTCCCCTGCCCTATCTCCGCAAACCGGCAACTTTATCCTGGCCAATCTGCCTAAGCTGCACATCTTTGGACTGTGGGAGGAAACCGGAGGACCCGGAAGAAAACCACGCAGACACGGGGAGGACGTGCAGACTCCACACAGACAGTCACCCTGGCGCCGTGAGGCAGCAGTGCTAACTGTGCAGCACTACCTATTGCAACCAATTGTGATACAGTGGTTAGCACTGCTGTCTGACAGTGCCAGGGATCCGGGTTAACACTGCTGTCTCACAGTGCCAGGGCCCCGGGTTAGCACTGCTGCCTCACAGTGCCAGGGACCCAGGTTAACACTGCTGTCTCACAGTGCCAGGGACCCAGGTTAACACTGCTGCCTCACAGTGCCAGGGACCCGGGTTAGCAATGCTGTCTCACAGTGCCAGGGCCCCGGGTTAGCACTGCTGTCTCACAGTGCCAGGGACCCAGGTTAACACTGCTGCCTCACAGTGCCAGGGACCCGGGTTAGCACTGCTGCCTCACAGTGCCAGGGACCCGGGTTAGCACTGCTGCCTCACAGTGCCAGGGACCCGGTTAACACTGCTGCCTCACAGTGCCAGGGACACGGGTTAACACGCTGTCCACAGTTGCAGAGACCCGGGTTAACGCTTGCTGTCTCACAGTGCCAGGGACCGGGTTAACACTGCTGCCTCACAGTGCCAGGGACCGGGTTAACACTGCTGGCTCACAGTGCCAGGACCCAGGTTAACACTGCTGTCTCACAGTGCCAGGACCGGAGTTAACGTGCTGTCTCACAGTGCCAGGGCCCGGGTTAACACTGCTGCCTCACAGTGCCAGGGACCCGGGTTAGCACTGCTGTCTCACAGTGCCAGGGACCCGGGTTAACACTGCTGTCTCACAGAGCCAGGGACCCGGGTTAACACTGCTGTCTCACAGTGCCAGGGACACGGGTTAACACTGCTGTGTCACAGTGCCAGGGACCCGGGTTAGCATGCTGCCTCACAGTGCCAGGGATCCGGGTTAACACATGCTGTCTCACAGTGCCAGGGACCCGGGTTAACACTGCTGTATCACAGTGCCAGGGACCCGGGTTAGCACTGCTGTCTCACAGTGCCAGGGACCTGGGTTAACACAGCTGCCTCACAGTGCCAGGGACCCGGGTTAACACTTCTGCCTCACAGTGCCAGGGACCCGGGTTAACACTGCTGTCTCACAGTGCCAGGGACCCGGGTTAACACTGCTGTCTCACAGTGCCAGGGACCCGGGTTAACACTGCTGCCTCACAGTGCCAGGGATCCGGGTTAACACTTCTGCCTCACAGTGCCAGGGACCCGGGTTAACACTGCTGTCTCACAGTGCCAGGGACCCGGGTTAACACTGCTGTCTCACAGTGCCAGGGACCCGGGTTAACACTGCTGCCTCACAGTGCCAGGGATCCGGGTTAACACTTCTGCCTCACAGTGCCAGGGACCGGGTAACACTGCTGTCTCCACAGTGCCAGGGACCCGGGTTAACACTGCTGTCTACAGTGCCAGGGACCAGGTTAGCACTGCTGTCTCACAGAGCCAGGTACCGGGTTAACACTGCGTCACAGTGCCAGGGACCCGGGTTAGCACTGCTGTCTCACAGAGCAGGGACCCCGGGTTAAGCACTGCTGTCTCACAGTGCCAGGGACCCGGGTTAACACTGCTGCCTCACAGTGCAAGGGACAGGGTTACACTACTGCCTCACAGGCCAGGGCACCGGGTTAGCACCTGCCTCACAGTGCCAGGGAC